>NC_056742.1:538355700-538630700 GCF_019279795.1 Protopterus annectens | reverse complement strand
TGTACAACGTTTTTACAAGATCACTGTATCTCAGGAATGAATGATCAATTTTTTTTTAAGGTTTGACACGATCACTCTCTCTGAGATGGATTGATCAAATAGTTTCAGGAGACTTGTCCCATGCAAAATGCTTACTTCACTGTTTCAGGTGTGGCCATTACAGGAAACTTAAGTGAAAATGCATGTTTACATTCATACACACTCATGTTTCCAGAGATCATAGTAGATCACTCAGATGTTCCCCAAATGGAAGTGATGCCAAAGCTATACAAATTACAGGTACTGCCAGCCAATCAAATAGACAAATATGAACAGCTGCAGGTTTTAATTTGGATGAAATCTTCTGAACATCCCTAAAATTGTGAAGAACATAAAGTAAATCTCTGAACAGCTGTTTGAAAGGATTATATTTAACTTACTGCCCAGCTGCTCGTGACTCATCTGCTCACAGCTGAACGCTCATCTCTGTATTCAGTTGAAGACACTCGGATACAGACTTTGAAAATATACTTTTTCTCAGTTTATGCAACCTCAAAGGCAGTATATTTATATAGTCTAGGGGTGTGGGGGACAGAACCTTCACATGGAAGGCAGCCTCCTACAGAGGACACTTTTTAAGCTACATGTTGATCATTATGACTCAAGCAAGTTTGCCCAACTCAGAGCTGGTGTAAGTAGAACCGCTTGAAATGCCATGACGAAAAGAACTGCATTCATCAAAATTATCTAAGCAAATATCTACATAACAAAAATAATCACCTTATATCTCTCTAAAATGCATATAAATATGTTAACTTAACTGACTACACCTCTTCCTTAGCAGACTTAACCAGTGCACACTCCCTATAACAAACTGGCTACCTTTCTTGGTCATTACAATGCCCAGGCTAACACACCTGGACTCCTGGCCCTTCTTGGGCTAATACATCACCTCACCCAAACACAGAAACAGCATACTTTAAACCTGAACCACGAGAATGGAACTCGCTTCCTTGTAACAAACATTTTCAGTGTCGCACACTTCATGCAAACTCTTCGATCTCACTTAACTAATTTTTCGATGAGCAATTGCTTCTCTAGTACTTACCATTCCTTAAATCTTTAAAAAACTTTTACTCACCCTCTTCAAGGGCATTAACTGCCTAACACAACAGCATTACAATTCAAAATCAGTATTTCTGCTTAATTGGATTTAAAATTTCTATCATGTCACATAACTTGTTCCAACATTCATCTGCTAATTACTCAACCCAACAAAGAGACAAGGGAGAGACACAGCATATCCTGAATATCCTGACACTCTAGAGCAATGGAGAGAACTTATTCCTGACCTGGGGTTCCAGCTCATCGTGGGATGCACACACTCAGGGCAAGCACATCTACAGGCAGTTTGCTGTACTGCAAATTCACAGAGATACATTCTTGGGATCAGCAAAACCCCATATGGATAGAGGGATGATGTACAGCCACCTTGCAAGAAAGCACTCCAGATGAGAACTGAACTGGAGTTCTTTGAGGTGAGGCAGTAAACCTCATCACTGTGCCACCAGCCTTGTCATATGACTACTCTTATGCAATAATTTTTACTAATTTTGTTTTTGCCTCTGAACCTTCTGCCCTTCAGTGCCTCACAGCACTTGGACCTTGTTATGGGAGGTTATTATCCAGCCATATGACTTTTCTGTTGAGGGTCTAAGTTCCAACCTGATGACTGACACATTCACTCACATACACAAATACCTGCTATGCTTTTTCCTTCATATATGCACCCCACACACACACATGGGAAAGCTATTACACAAAAAAGGCTTGACAGAGCCAAGCACACATACCCTTGGACCATATCCTACATGCTATACTCTACACTGTCCAACAGAACTCGGCTATTGGGAATATGACTGCTTCCCTGTCCCAAGGATGCGAGAGTCTGCATTGTTGTGTTCACTCTGCTTGCTCCCTCTTGTCCTTGGTCATCTCTTCCAGTGCACAGCCTATTAACTCAAACTCCGGTCATAGTCATGGTTTTTCCCTTCATGTCATGGGGCTGACTTCATGGAGATTACATTTTATGCAACAGTTTCTTTAGGCCCAAGTTGCGACCGAGAAGGATCCTTTGACTAGCCTACCTACCTGGTTAACAAATGCATGCACACAGATACGGACAGACATGGACAAACAGACATACAGACACACATGCAGACAAAAATAAATCTACTTTATGTTAAGCCACAAAGATCCATGACAAGGAACATCTCTGAGGGAATCTGCCAATAGATTTTGTACTTCTGGAATGTGCCTATAAGTTCTGTACTCTTGGAAAACAAACAGAAGAACCAACCCACAAGATATATTATTTCCTGTGGACACAGTGAAGGCATCCACCCAAAGTTTGTATTCCTGAAGGACAGACTGAGGGAATCTGTCCTAAGATTTTTCTACTCCAAGAAGAAACTGCAATCAGGAACAAGTTTGGCTGGACTGCCCACTGCCAAATTAATAGTGTTTCCCTGCAAAGCTGTACTGTGTCCTCACTACTGTATAACTGTGTGTACTGTCTGAAGCCTAAACAAAAACTGCCCTGAAATTCCTCTAGAGCTCTGGACTTTCCTCTAAATTCATATGTACAGCTGGCTGCTCTTTGGGAAAAATAGTATCCCTGTTCCGACGGCTTTTTGAAGAACATCCACGGTACATAACACAAGGGAGAGGTTAATATTGCTAACCTGTTTGAGAACAGTGTCCCTCCAATTAAGTTGTTTGGGTTTGATACCAAAACACTTCCAATGTTATATTTAGTGAGAAAGGAAGTGTGGCCTCCAGCGCATCTGTAGTTCACTTCCAAATATTCTTTTAACATCCCCTGGGGTTTTCACGTATGAGGACTTTTATTACAAACCATTACAATGTAGGATGACATAACCTAGAATTGCAAGGGAATGTGTCACAGTTACTTCTAACAATGGAATTATTTCATTAATGCATGAATCTTATCCTGGGGAAGATGAACTCTCATCTGTACAGAGTCAAACTACAACCAGGAATGCTACACAGTTTGCTGGAAATTAACTTGATTTTGGAACACTTTGCAGCATGAAAGTTGTAATCTTATGAATTTTATCATAAGGAAGGTGAACTCTCATCTGTGTAGAGTAAAGAACAGATCCTCAGGAATGTTACTTTGTGTTGGAAATAAATTAAATTTCTTTAAGTTTATGTTATGACCATGGACTGGAAATGTCCTACTATGACAAATGTTACAAGTTCTTGTATCTACGCCACATAAGTTTTCCAGTTACAGGAATATATTTATCTACATTATCTATTGCATCTTTAGATATACAAACAATCTAAACATGCTTCCTCAAATACGCTGGTACGGAAGCTGGACACGACTCCTCAGATATGCAGACACTGAAGCTAGACGTGCCTCATCAAATATGCACACACTGAAGCTGGACGTGCCTCCTCAAATATGCAAATGCTGATGCTAGATATTTTGTAAATAATTTTGAGGCTGTGAACAGACCAAATGATAAACTGGCAAATAAAAAGTGGAAATGCACTACTTGAAAGCTCAAATATTTCCCATTATTGGTATGTGAAGGCATATATCATAATGTTACTATTAATGAGGTTTGTTCTGTGAAGGGGGTACAATTTGCAAGGTCACAAATCTGAAGTTTGGTGTAATAGCAAAAGTGCTTATACTGAAAAGGCGGTTCTCACTAAATTTAGTCTGTTCTGAGAGCAAAAAAAAATTCATACTGAACAGAACTCTGTTCCACTTTGAGGCTCAGCAAGCCACTGTACTGTACTGCCTCTGCTCAGAAGTTGCTCGATTAGCCGTAACAGTTTCTGTGCGAGGAACATATGATAAAACAAGGTAACCATTTCAGAAGACTATTCAGTAGACTTTTAGGGTTGGTGTATTACTGTTGGCTGTGGGGAAATGTAAATTATTTCGCAGAAGGTGATGCTAAGTACATGCTAATAATTCATATCTCTGTTGGGAAAGTCAATTGACACATTTAACCCTCCTCTCATTTCTCTCAAGGTTACATGACTCCTTATTGGGGGAGGGGGTAAGGGAAGCATTCTCATCAGATACTGACCTGAAGTTATCACAATAAAACTCAAGATTACTGCTCAACCCACGTCTACTTGTGGGAGCGCTACACAGACTAAGCTTTTTTAGCTGACACTTCTGTTTCTAGATGTTGAAAGGCATTTTTTTCAAATATGGAAAAACAAAATCATTCCATTACATATTGAAATCTTAATCCCCGTTATATCTCCCTCCCCTCTTTCTCCTCCTCTTCCATTAGTAGCAAATATCATCTGAAGTGCAGCCCATCTGTAAACCCAAAATTCTCTACAGGTCCTACATAAACGTCAGTAACATTTGTTGAAATGCTGCTGCTATACAGTAATCTGATATACTCTACTGCAAACTCTTCATAGAAAGATCACTAAAGAATTGGAAAAGAAAAGACTGGACTGATAAATTGAAGGTACGGGGCTCCCTCTTTTGATGGCAGAGGTGCTAAACAATATCTGTCTGCACAATCAAGCTTCTGACGTTTTGGCAGTATGGAGAGCTCATGAACCAGAATTATTATTCTGCGAGGTCCTGCTGCTGGCACTGATGCTACAGTTTGCGGTTTGACTTCAAGAGATACCTGTACCAATGCAAAATGCTCTTTTCAATGTACCTTCATGGCTAACTTTTTTCTCTCAAAACTGGAAGTAGTCTAAGGTGCAACCGCTTCACAGAACCTGAGGAAGCCTTTATTTGCGTTAGTCAGACTGTCTCCCTTCACAGTAAACGTTCTGATCATTTCCTTCCATCACTGAGGAACAATGACTGCATGTGCTTACTAGATCGTCAGGATGTGTACTAATCACATGAAGATGGACAGGCTTTCGGCTGGGAGCCAATCATTACAAATTCAGACCTCTGGCCTTCAATCTCACCACAGCTCCCCAGGTGTTTACCAAGTATATGTCAGCAGTGGCACCTCGTCTATGGCTGCAGGGTCTCTGGGTATTCCTGTATTTGGGCGACTGGCTCATCACTGTCGCTTACAGGAATCTACTCATTCAAGCCAGGGATTCCTTGTTCTAACTGTGCATAGATTTAGGGGTTACAGTGAATCTAGACAAGTCCAAGCTACAACCAGTTCTCAAGTTCTCGAGTTCATTGGAGTATTTTTGGACACAAGACTTCAGAGAGCAAAACTCCCTCAGACAAGAATTGCATCTCTTCACAAACAAACCAAAGAAGTCTTACCTCACCAGAAGCCACCAGCAAGACCAACTCTTCGCCTTCTAGACTTCACTGCAGCTTCCATCACATTAGCGTTACTAGCCAGATTCTACACACGGGTTCTTCAATGGACTCTAGTGATTCAACAGTTGATCAGAAAACAACCCATGTATTTTCCAACGATTCTAATAAGCATATGCAGAACTCGCACACAGTGGTGGCTGTAATCTCCACATGTTCTACAGGGACATCCTTTCATTCTACCTTCACCTGTGCCACAGTGATTACAGATGCTTTCCTACTATGATGAGGGGGGGTTATTGAGGAAAGACAGTCCAAGGCACTTGGTCCCAAACAGAGGCCAGCCTCCACATCAATATAGTGGGGGTGAGAACAGTCTTCCTAGCACTACAAGCCTTTCTACATTTGGGTGTGATATCTATTAAGGCAGATAACATGGCAGTTGCTTGGTGCATCATTAAACAGGGAGAAACAAGTTCTTAAGCTTTGTGTTAAGAGGCCAAGATGGTGAGGCGATGGGTGATGTCTTTCAACACTTTCTAACAGGAAGGCATATCCCAGGGAAATCCAATATTCCTGTGATCAGATTGAGCAGGTCTATCCCACTCTCATGAGTGGTTCCTCAATCCAATAGTAACACAGCAGATTTTCAGCCGCTGGGGCCGACCATCGTTTCAACATCTTCGCCTCTCCTTACAACACCAAATGCAACAAGTTCTTCAGTCCTTTTCTTCCGAGGGGGGGAGGGTCATCCAGAGTAGCTCTGATGCACTCTTGGCCCCAGGGACTCCTTTACGCTTCCCACCCCACCACCACCGATTCCAAAGTTTCTTCAGAAAGCATTTGCAATGAAGATTAGTCATCCCCATAGCCCCTTAATGGCCTCTACAAGTTTGGTTTCCCTTCCTCTGGCCTCATCTAGTCTGCCCTGCCCGGGTGCTTGGCTCAGACTCAGATCTTTCATCTCATCAGTCCAAGTCATCTCATTCAAACATTCAGTCCCTCAAACCAACTGCTTAGTTTCTCCAATTCCAATGATGGTTCATCAGAACAGGTTTCCATCTTCAGCTGTCTACATTTAGTTTTCTTCTCAAAAGTTCTTGATTGGGCATAGAAAAAATATATTGGCCCTTTCTCAGCCCCTCTTCCAACAATTTTGGACTTCCTCAGATACCCTTTCCAATGTAGAGCCAGCTATTCCACAAGCAAGGTACAGTAACCTAAAATATCATATTTCCATACGGGTGAAAATCATACACCCATTGCATCTCTCACTATATTCTTTGCTTCGAGGATCCAGTCCCTCCATGGGGAGGGACTATTGTGCTACAGGCTTTGACTGGGCCCCCATTCGAACCTGCTGCTAGGGCTTATCTGAATTTTTTATCGTGGAAGACTTCCTGGTGGCCATCACTTCTGCTAGGAGAACTTCTGAGCTACATACCCTATCCTCAAAATCTCTAATTTTTCACAAGGCAGTGTGTCACTAAAAGCAACCTCTCATTTCTTCCTAAGGTGGCTTCTGAATCATCCATTAATCAGTCCATATATCTTCCAGTGTTCTTCCCAATTTTTTTTGAAGGGTGATAATACTTTGCATTTGCTAGATGTTCACTGTCAGTTACTCTTATTTACATCAGACAAACCTTTCAGGAAATCTGATCAGTTATTTGTGCCCTTTTTTAAAAGGCAATTGGGAAAACCAGTGTCCAAAGTCACCCTTTTGCGCTGGTTGTCACAGTGCTCCCCCCACAAGACTTCCTTCGACTACAAAAAGCTCATTCAGCCAGATCTATAGCTTCTTCTACAGCCTTTTTATCTAGTGTTCCAATTGATAACATATTTGTTTCAACCACTGGTCTAAGGTACATACCTTCATCTCCCACTCTAGATTAGACATGCAATCCAGATCTAAAGCCTCCTTTGATTCAGCTGTGCTCTGGAAAACATTTGAACAAGTAGATCTAGCTGGACGCAGAGTCACACACTAAAGACTTTAGCGCTACAAAATTAATCATCAAATTGACAACTGTGTGTATCCATACAATAGAAATCACATCCACAACTGGATATCATCTTTTGAACTGGCACACATCAGTTCGATGCTTACTTGCATCAATGAAAGAGAAGTTTCTTTGCAAGATAAGGCTCACAAGATGCTGCTGTTGCAGTTTTATAGTAGAGGCAGGGATTACAAAATGAAAGCACAGCTTTGAATGCAGGTACAGGACACATTGAGCCCACTGGAGTAGATAACAGGACAGTAGCTCACATCAAGTTACAGGCTTTACATGTGCTAGAACCACAGAGATGAGTTTCGATTTGACAAAGGTGGGGAGTACTTGAAAAAGATGGGGAAGTTGGCCAGAAGTGCAATGCACTTGATCGGAAGAATAAGTGAACTAAGGAACAGTTGTCCAGTCAAAAAGGTCTTCTGAAGAAGTAATACATGACGTTTCCTAAAAGCTTTCTGGATGGTTTCAGGTGTACTACTCTAACCTATGCTGCGACATATGTACTAGAAGCTCTTCATGAAAGAATAGTTGTGTAAAATCTTACCATAACCATAGATGTTCTTCTCTTTCATGTTGCAGTATTCATACTGTGGGACTTCCAGGCCCGATGCGACCCATCGGCTCCTATACAAAAGTTTAAGTCTGGCTGCTGTAGGTGCATGGGACGTCACACGTACAGCCATAAACCATGGAGTATAAATGTGACGTTGGCACGCACAAACCTCAGAACTTGAAGTCCAGAGAAGAGAGACCAAAAGGCCAAAGAGAAGCAAAAGCAAATGTCCTCACAGGGCTGTAGAGACTGGCCTGTAGGGAGGGGATACACCAGAGAAGACGGAGGATATCAGGGAGGCAGAGAGTGGAAAGGAATACTGCAACATGGAAGTGCAGGACATCTATGGTTATGGTTAGATTTTACACAAATGTTCTATGCCCTTCTATTCCCATGTTGCAATATTCATATTGTGGGAGAGTACCACAGCTAGGAGGAATGTTGGGAGGTGGCAGAGGTGGAGGATTCTAGGAATCCTTGCAGGACTGCCCTAGCAAATCCTGCCCTGGCTCTAGAGACCTGGTCCAGCTTGTAGTGCTTACTGAAGGTATTTGACTGTGGACCATATGGCTGCCTCCATGATGGAATCTGTGTCTAGTCCTTTCATGAAGGCCTTTGCGGTAGCCATGCCTCTGGTTGAATGGGCTCACACTCCTCGAGGCAATGGTTTGTGATGATGAGAGTAGCAAAAAAGGATGGATTTTCTGATCCAGGAGGAGACTGCCTTACCCAAGGCCCTGGGATGTAAGGAAATGAACAGTTGGTCAGATTTTCTGAAAGACTTGGTTTTGTCCAAATAGAATCTCAGTTACCTATGTACATCTAGGGAATGGAGAATCCTCTCCGCGGACTTAGTAGGGGAGGGGAAGAATATGGGTAGGTGAATAAACTGGTTTAAGGATAGTTTGTTAATTACTTTGGGCATAAAGGTGGGGTTAGTGCATAGGGCAACCTTGTCATTGTGGAAGGTGGTGTAAGAAGGGCAAGCCATCAGGGCCTGTAATTCTGACACTCTTCCATCAGAGGCAATGGCCACTAATAGGACTGTTTTCCATGTTCACATTTGAAGGGATGCTGTACTGGCGGGCTCAAAAGGGGGTAGGGTAAGCTTTTCCAGCACGAAGTTGAGATCCCAGGGAGGAAGGATGGTGGTCTGATGTGCAAGACCCCTCTCAGGAAAAGCTTTACATCCAGTCTGGAAATAAGAAGTGGCTGTAAAGGCAAGCATGCAGGAATGGCTGAAAGATGGACTTCGACAGACGAGTAAGCTAGTCCCTCCTCAAGTCCACAGGTATAGTTCAGGACCAGGGGAGGATCTGCCAAAAATGGGTCCTTGTTTCTCAGAGAACACCATTTCAAGAATCGCTGCCATTTAGACGAGCAGTTTTTTTTCTAGTAGTTGGTTTCCTGGCCTCCCTCAGGACTGAAAGCACGTCTTCTTAGTAGTGTTATCTAAAAGGGATCAAAAGTTGATCACCCACAGAGTTGGTTGCAGTAAAGACAGTTGTGGGTGCAGGAGGGGTCCCTGTTGCTGAGTTAGTAGGTCCACCTTGTGGGGGTGGGGTAACGTTTGGTGATTGCCCTTTGCAAGTGAAAACAGAAGGGGAAACCAGTGTTGCCTGTAGTCACCAGCAAGATTTTTGGTTGTTCCTTCTTGACTTTCAGAAGGACTCTTTGAATTAGAGGGAAGGCGTATAGGTACATTCGCTGCCATGAAAAACTGAAGCCATCCACTCTCCAAGTTAGTGGTGAGTGAGTCCTGCTGCAAAATCTGTACTGGTGGACTATGTGTAGGAAGGTATCTCTGTGCAACATCCATTCGTGTTGCAGAGAGAGAGATGGTTCTGCTGAGCAAGTCTGCTTGCTTGTTTTCCTAAGAGGGGATGTATGAAGCTTTCAGGAAGAGACGGTTTTGCTGCTATTTCCCAGATTAGCAGGGTAATCCTACATAACTGGTATGCCTTTGTCCCTCCTTGTTTGTTTGGGTACCACATGACAGTAGTGTTGTCTGTCACAATGTGGAGTATCCCTGGTTGCAGCATAGGAAGGAAGACTTTTAGAGCTAATAGGACAGCAGTCATTTCCCTGACACTGATGTGCTGTTTTTGCAGGGCAGGGGACCAGCACTGTTGTACCCTGTAGCCCTACAGGGTTGCTTCCCATCATTGGTCTGATGCATCTGTGTGCATAGACTGGGAAGTGGGAGGGAGCTGCAGAGGAATTCCCTGGTTGTTGGAAACCTGCTGAATCCACCACATCCGCTCTAATTTTAGACAGGGCGGAAGGGGAATTAGTTTGTCTAGAGGTTGTTGGCTCTGTGATCAAACATTCTTAAAGTACCATTGGCATTTCCTCATGTGCATCCTTGCTAGTGGGAGCATGAGGACCTACAGTTTGTAGAAACCATCTTGCTGTTAGGTGAGATTCTGTCAATAGACTTAGAAAATGGGAGGATAGGGATTGTACCTTGTCTGGTGGTAAGAAGGATCTCATTAGATCTGTTCTGATTCTGCACCCAAGTAAAACCTTGTCCTGTACCCAGGTTGTTTAGTAGGGACATGGTGAATTGGAGCTTTGCCAGAAGGGTAGACTCTGATTCTGCCAAAATGAGAATATCGTCCAAGTAATGGTAGATTTGTATTCCCCTTGGTTCTGCAATGGGCGATGGCTGGGGCCAAGCACTTGGTAAAAACTCTGGGTGCCGCAAACAAGCCAAAAGGCAATGCAGTAAATTGAAAATACGAAGAGGGCCCACAGAAGTGTAGCAACCTCCTGTGGGAGGGTCTGATTGGGATGTGCAGGTATGCATCCTTTAGATCAAGAGTGACCATGAAGGCTTGAGATGGGATGAGGGGTAAAAGAGTTTGGAGGGAGAGCATCTTGAAGGAGGGGACCTGCAGGAACAGGTTTAGGTATAAGAGGTCCAGGATAGGTCACCAGGGGCCATCCTTTTTTGGGACTAAGAAAAGGTGGGAGCGGAAGCCTCATCCCTCCTGTCCTGAGAGGCCTGGTTCTATGGTTCCTTGGGAGACTAGTTCCTGCAGGATGGGAGGAAGTAGATGGAGTTGATTTTTGGGAGGGAAAGGAATCTTTAATGGTGTAGGTTTTTCTTTCCAGGAAAGAAAGTATCCTTTTTGGATGATGGAAAGACCCCACAGATCTGTAATGATGGTTTTCCAGAAGGGGAGGCATTGGGTAAGGTGGGCAGACAGGGGCACTTGGGCAAGGCAGTCACGCGGAGGAGGGTCCCTCCTCTATCTGGAAAGGACTGTTTGTTGGGGGGGGGGTAGTGGTTGAGGGGTGTCTAGGATAAGGTTGTCTCAGAGGTCCCCAATGAGGTCTGAGAGTAGAAGGGTGAGAGGTGGAAGGGGCCCTTCTGACAAAGGATGTTTTGGATGGGTAGTTCCTGTAGTATCTGGGCAGTGGGGACACTAGCAAGTGCTTAATGTCCTGCAGTTCCTTGCTTTTTTCTTGCAAGTTTTTAAAAAGTTCTGCAGCATTTTTGCCACATAGAAGGCTGTTATCCACAGGAGCATCCATGATCTTGGCTTTAAAATCATCTGGCAGAGGTTGTAATCTGAGCCAGGAGTATCTGCGCAAGGCTGATCTGGCAGCTGCTTCTGCTGCATCACAGCTGCAGCGGATTGAGTGCCCGGCTACTTGGGTGGCCAGGGACAATTTTGAGGAAATGTCAGATTTGGCTGGGCAGTCAGGGGTGGTAGTCAGCAATGTGGTGGCCTGAGAAACCAGGTCTACGGCAAACTTCACCATGTGAATTTGGTAGTTTATAACCCTGAAAGCTAGAGTAGTGGAAGTGCATACCTTTTTTCCCCACTTTGTCCATGGTTTTGCTGTCTATCAGATGGCAGTAGGGAAGGAAAAGGCACCTGCCTAGACTGCCTGTCTGGGGATACAGCAATAACTTCTGGGTCAGCCAAAGGTAGTTTTATTAAGAACTTGTAGTCATCAGGGACTTTGTAAAACCCATCCGGGTCTTTTAGGGCAGGAGGTTGAGATTCTGGGCTCTTGGAAACAGAAGTGAAGGCATCCAAGAAAGCTGGGAGCACTGGAGGGATGGCCGAAGGTGAGGGGGAGTCGAGCTGTAGAAGCTCAGATTATCTCTTCTGGGTTTCAGAGACTAAAGAAGTATCCCACTTGAAATACTCTTTCATTTTTGAAATAGCCTCCCCAAATGATAAGTCCTCAGGTGGGGAGTCCCCTTCAATAGAGTCCTCCACAGGTGAGTAATAATCTATGGGAGAGGCAATCTGAGAAACATATGAGACAGATTCCTCACAGGAGGAGTAAGACTGGTCTGGGTCTTCATGAGTAACTGCTTGCTGAGTAGAGGATAAAGGCAGGGGAGGAGGCAGAGGCCAGCCTATGACTCAGCACAGGGATTCTAGAGGAAATAGGGCCTGTAGGCCTAAGTGCCATGAAAGCCTGCATCAAAGAAGAGGTGAAGGATTCCAAGTCTGGTGCTGCTTGAGGCATCCGGCTCAAGTATTTTTCTTTCGGTTTCCTTTTAGTAGGAGTGTGCGTCCGGGTATGTAAGGAAACAGAGGTCCGCGCCGAAGTAGGAGAAGTCTTGGTTGGCCGGTCAAGTGATGGTTCCCACTCATCATCGGTTATGACTGACATCTGAATCAACTCTGCTGATGTGCTTTCCGTGGCTATTGACATGGCCTCTTCCAGAGTAATCAGGTGTCCCTCGGCCCCTAGAATGGTAGTTGGCGGAACATCCGAAGGCGGAGCAGCGTCTGGAGAAGGCCTGCAAACCTTGGCCTTCTTCCGAGGTTGTTCGGCGTGGGCGGCCAACTCAGGATCCATCCTAAGCGTGAGGTGTTTAAGCCTTTGGTTTTCTAAAAACAGATTTAACACAGCCAGACGGGTGCACAAGGTCTTGGGTACGAAGGATTGGCAAACAGAGCAGGCCTTATGGTCGTGCTCTTTACCTAAGCAAAAGACACAGTGGTCATGAGAGTTTTTGTGCAAAATCTGGCGCCCGCAACTACATTTACTCTTTTTCTCTAACATCTGCCAATGGGAACAACTACAGCAACCAAGCTAAAGCTTAAGTAATTATGAAAAAAGCAAACTCCAATGTGGTACTTATCTTTTAGAAGTCTTCGGATGTAGGAGCGAAGCGGTCGAAGTTATAGTCTGTGGCTGAAAAGTTCTGAGGTCTGTGCGTTCTGACGTCACATTTATACTCCATGGTTTATGGCCCTACGTTTAACATCCCATGCACCTATGGCAGCCAAGCTTAAGCTTTTGTATAGGAGCCAACGTCGGGTCCCCTGGGGGCTGGAAATCTCACAGTATGAATACTGCAATACGGGAATAGAAGGACATTCATAATTCGCAGACATTTAGACCATGAACTAACACAGGCAATGTACTTGAACATAATATATATATATATATATATATATATATATATATATATATATATATATATATATATATACACATACACATACACACACACATGTATCAGAGAGCATAATAAAAAATGTGCATTAGATCTGAAGCAACACTATCCTCCCTTTGACATCAAGCATTTATCACTCTATTTACAACGTAAAGCATTTTTCTATGCTACCCTTTAAGGAAATTCCACCCCATTAATACCTAAACTACAAAATCAGAACCTTTAACACAATCTACACATAAAATACATACTAAGAAACAGCCTAAGCAACACGGTTCTAAATCCAACTCCCTAAAACAAAATTAAACATGAAAAACAAGTAATATAAATTATCCCCACAAACTGCATCTAATCAAAACAAAAAAGATATAGCCAAATTAGCCTAGAAATTAACAAGTTATACTAAATATCTTTGAACTATAAACTGCAAGCACAAAATACATTACCCTGACCAGTAGTCCACTACATGACTACCTTAAAAAAGAAAGAAAGTACAACTTGCTTTAGAACATCCGAAGAAAAAACACGAGGGCATGGCCAAGATGGCAAACTGTTAGCAGCACAGTCTTAGCTCTACTTTCTTTTCTTTTTTTTTTTTTCCTGACAGGATTTTATTATGCAAACATAACAAAAACTTTTATACATTTTGAGTCTTTTAAACAAACCTGGACAACAGTTTAAAGAAAAATCAAGTTGTTATGTTTTTTCTTTAATTATTCCTGTCAGAAGTTTTATTGACTGTTGTGACAGTCAACTCTTAAGACAACTCAGTGAAAAAGAAACTACAGTCTATAATGGGCAGCATCCAAGAGCTTTCTTTTAAATTCGATAAACTTGAGATCAAAATGGACAATATAAAAGAAGATTCCAAGAAACAAACGGAAATGTTAAGAGCGATCATAAAACAACATGTTCAGATCTCAGCAACAGAAGACACATTAAATGACCTGGACAGCAAAACAGCATAGAGTGCAACTCGCACAGAATTCCTGTTGAAACAAAATACTTTGCTCGTAGAAAAACTAGAGGACCTAAAAAGTAGATCTAGAAGAAACAATATTAGAATATATGGAATATCAAAAAAGTAAAGAGGAGACAACATGTTGCAGTTTTTAATTAACTGGATGCCTAAAATTCTAAATCTACCAGAATCTCTCTCTTTTGGTATTGAGAGAGCTCACGGATCTCTTTTGACTTCTTTAAAGAAAAATCTTCTGGTCCCCAGATCTATTATTGTAAAATTTTTCTGCAGCCAAGACAAGGGCCTGGTACTGAAGACCTCTTGGGCTAATTCACCGAGAAAAGTAAACAACACTATCAGGCTTGACAATAACTATACTGCATTTGTTATGACCAAAAGGAAAGCATGTAGTCTATTCACAAAAAGACTTAAAGATGCTAAACACTAAAGCTCAACTAATTTTTCTAGCCAGAATTAGGATATTTTTATCAGAAGGTCAGAAAATGCTTAATTCTCTAGAAGATGCAGTGGACTTTTCTCAGAAAGAGAAACTTTTTGATCAATCTTCAAATCTGGATTGGACTCTTGTCTGCTTAAAGAGAAAAGCAACAATAAATGACTGGTCTTCAAGGGACAAAAATAATAAAAAAATAAAGAAAATTAATGTTCTCATTTTCTATATTGCCTAAACAGCTTTCTCACAGGTATTTAATTGTTTATTTTATTTATTTGCATTTGTGTACTAGGATGGTCCACTGGGCCAAAAAGTGCTCACTTTCAATGGAGGCCAGAGGAGAAAAGTTCCACAATGACTTACACAAAAATACACATCTGGCAAATATACAACAAGAAATGACAATGAATTAAATCTTAAACAAAGGAATCAAGCAATGCAGTTATACACAAGCCCATGTACTGAGTCAACATGTATACATAATTACAGAAATCTACATGTATCCATAATTACAGCAATAGATTAATAATCAGGAGATAGGGTATGTTTAAGGAGGTAAGGTAGGATGGAGAAAGAAAAGGTGGAAGTGGGGGTGGGAGAGAATATAAAGTCAAATTACAGAGTGCGAGGAACTAGCACATGAGCATAGCCACTGGGAGGACAGATGTTGTTTTAAAGATTTTTTGAAGAGAGATACATTGCTAGTGGATCTGAGTGATGGTGGGAGAGAGTTCCATAATTTAGCAGTGAAGAAGGAGTGGAGCATTTGACC
Source organism: Protopterus annectens (assembly GCF_019279795.1). Classification (NCBI taxonomy): domain Eukaryota; kingdom Metazoa; phylum Chordata; order Ceratodontiformes; family Protopteridae; genus Protopterus; species Protopterus annectens. The sequence goes on along the minus strand of NC_056742.1, from coordinate 538,615,224 downwards.
GGTGGAAAGGTTAGGTTTGTTATTCTGCAGAAGCATTTGATTCTCAGAGCGGAGGGGTCTATTAGGATGGTAAAGTGTAAATAGAGAAGAAAGGGCAAAGCAGTTGGCAGGACTGAATACTGGCGTATGGACAGCTGCCAGCTGTATACATGCGAGATGATGAGGAAGCTCTAGCCAGTTCGGTACGCGAAGAGAGGCACAGTGGTGAGATGAATTTTGTCTGTAGTGACAAACTTTGCAATTTTGTTATAGCAAGAATCGAGCTTGGATTTAACACTGGCCTGTGTGTCGGTAAAAAGAAGAGTTCCATAAAGAAGAGATGGCAGAGAGGACGCAAGTGATAGTTTTGAGGAGTAATTGAGGAATATTTTGTGATGATATAGCATGCCCAATTTCTGGTGAGTTTTTTTAATGTTGTTGTGAATATGCAAGTTGAAGGTGTAGGTGGTCATCTACGGTGACTCCTAGAAGTTTACTATGCGTGACAACCTCAAGAGCAGTGTTATCTTGGGAAAATATAGAGACCGTCTTTGTTTATACTAGAAGTCTTCTTGGGGGTGAATAGCAATTGTGTCATCTATTAAGAGTTAATCATCAAATATAAGATAAAATAAAAAATGTATACTTTATTAAAATACCTTTTTAATAGTATCTGAAATAATGTATATGTGTTAGTATTACTATTACTTGTAAGTCCCTTTATTTTATTTTAATTCTCTCTAACATAGTGTTTAAGTGGGGTGTATATTAAAACGTTTGACTAATCCATTTAATTTATATATACTTCCTATACATAACTTCATGTAATCTTTTTTTTTTTTTTTTTTAATCTGGTGAATGTGGTTGTATGTGATGGGCGTTACCTATGTGTAGTGGGTGCAGTGTTGAGCGGTTTGGGCTGCATGAAAATCATTTATATACATTACTTTACTTTCTTTTAATAGGTTTAACTTGTGTGGTGTTTGTTCATTAATTGGGCTCTTATTCAGATAATCAGAGATGCGATTGACTTTTTTTTTTTACAGCAACTACTTCTTTTCAGTCCCTTTTCCTGCCTAGTATTAGTTAAATTGCTTTAGAATGTTATTTTTATACACCTCAAGCTGTTTATCAAATTATGACAATCTAGATTCCATGTTCAAGCTACCTGTGCTGTAGGAAATGCATTTTGAACTTTAACCCTCATTTACAGAAAGTTAACTTTTAGAATGTTAAAACAAGCAGCAGAAACACAAAATAGATCATTTAAAATGAATCTAGTTAATTTTAAAACATATCCATGTAGTTTTTATGCTCAATGACAATCATTAGCAGACCAGAGTTCCGCTGTGGCGACTCCTAACCGGGAAAAGCCGAAAGACAAACAACAACCTTTTAAAAATAGTAATGAGAAGTAGAAAAGGAAAGAAGAATGCAGTGGGAAGAAGAAAAAGAAGATATGTGCAGACTTAAAGACACCTGGTACTAAAAACTCTGTTTAGCAACATGTTGTGGTCATCCAGTGTAGTATAATACATTCATGCATCAAATCATCATAGTACAGAGGAATATGTCATTTATAGTGATGAAAATGCTTGTTTAAAACAATATTACTGGTTTTAATGTGTCATGAAAGAAGTTAAAAAAACTAATATAACTTTAATAATGGTGAATTAGACAGTTACTGCTATGCAGGCAAATAAGTACCTATTACAGTAATGGAATTTCCTCTACAGTTTCTCTGGTTCTGTAATATGGTTCCTGTTGTATTGTAAACAGAAATATTTACACACTGTCAGAGTGGATTTTTGATTATTCACTACAAACATTTAAGGACTTGGCATTGTGAGTCCTGATATTTTAAAAGGTTACTTTCCTCAACTGTTCCATTACTGTCACTAACCTAATATGTTGGGGCCTAATATGTTGTTTCATATCTATATTTAATTTATGCAAGTTCAAACCATTAACTTATTTGCTAGCTATGTCTTGTACTTCTGATATTTTCTAACTTTTGCATTGTTCAAGGGCTATCTGGTACTTTCTACCTCGGCTCCATCAGTTTACAGATTCCTCACAAAAACAGATATTAGATCTTATTTAATGAAACTAAGTAAAATAACGTTATCGGCTTCTTGCAATAGACAGTGGCATACCTAAAGGTTTAATCTCATAAAAAATATAAAACATACACATGGACCATGGGTGATCCATAGATAATGGAAGACCTGAGATATAATACAAAGAGGTAGTTAAGCATCAAAGCTTTTGGTAGAATACGAATGCATAGCATGAATGAAGCAGATAGCATAGTAAACAGAGAATGACGTGCCATATATAATATCTGGCAGTGTATTAAAATATTGTTATAGAGAGCTATTAAATCATCTGAAAGTTGGTAAGATACAGATTAAGCATTCTACTTAAGTAGAAGATACTACATTGCAATTATATATACATAAGGGCACCCACATGCAAAAACGCACTCAAATTGGAATACATATTTACACAGACCAAAATTGTCTGTTCATAAGTAAGGGGTCTTCAGATGCATTTACACAAGGTACAATCAACTGCTTACAAAAACTAAATACTTCCATAACCTTTTGCTATTACTTCAGTACGCAGATGTCCCGATGCTTTCCTCAAAATGCAATTGTGAAATCTAACACCTGATGTGATGCCTGAAAGAGCTGTACAATGCAACCAAACTGTAAGGTTAAACACAGGGAACACTTCATTACTAAAATGCAAATGAAAACAAGCATGCAGGAAGCTTGCGTATCTTATATGGAATAACATGTGATTCACACCTCTGCACACTGTTTGCTATAAAACATAGACATTGGACTGGTAACCAACTATTCAGGCTCCGTGGAAAGAAAGACTGGGGAAATGGCGTCGGCTGCCTCCCTTTATACCTGATGTTCTGACATCAGGTTTACAGCTGACAGCAGCCGACATCACATACCGAGGACTCTGGTTTTCAGGCTGACTGAGGGCTACCAGGAGCCGGATAACCCAATTGTTAGGACTGCAACAGTGAAACACGAAGAACATCTATTAACAGTTATTATAAACTTGCTCCGAGAGAAATACATTTGATTTCTATACAGATATTATTTTGCATATAACAGTATTTATATACATTACTGTACTTATACTTCAATATATATCAATAGCTATTGTTTTCGTTGCTATATGAAAAGTACAGTTGTGTACACTTACCATAAATGTAGATGTTAGAGTGTATTCACTGTTGCAGTCATTAAATTTGGGTAATCTGCTGGCAGGGTGCCCTCAGTCAGCCTGATTAACAAAGTATTGGGTCCTGCGTCGGTTGCTGTCCCTCCTTCCATGACGTCAGGTTGTCAGGGGTATAAAACATACAGCCGACACCATTTTCATCAGTTTTTCTTGCCCCAGATGTCAGCTGCCCCCCAAATGGGGAGCAATATATATATATATATATATATATATATATATATATATATATATATATGTACATGTAATTTAGAACACAAAAAATATACCTCCAAATAAAAGCAAATACACCAAAAAGGATTTTGAGCATAGTAAAAGAAAGAAGAGGTATAGCAGGAGAAGAACAGGGGGCTGGGGGGTTGGGTAATCAGGACTGCAACAGTGAATACACTCAAACATCTACATTTATGGTAAGTGTACACAACTGTACTATGTTCTTCATGTTTCACTGTTGTAGTCATTACATTTGGGTAGAATCCCAAAGCTATGGTTGGAAGGATGGAATTGTACAGCATCAGGAGCAGTTATAAGGCCCTGCAGGACAGCAGTGGCAAAGTCAGCTCTGGATTTAGAGAAGTGAGGTAAATGGTAATATTTTGTGAACGTATGAACTGAGCTCCAGGTAGCAGCTTTTAGAAAGTCTCTGGTAGGAACCCCTCTGAGAAAGTCTGCAGAAGTAGATGCAGCCCTGGTGGAATGGGATCTAATCTCCTTGGGGACAGGTTTACCATGGTGCATGTAGCAGAAACGAATACAATGGCTTATCCATTGTGAAATAGTCTGCTTTGAAATAGCCTTCCCCTCTGCCCCTGCAGCAAATGCCACCAGCAATTGCTCAGATTTTCTTAGAGATTTTGTCCTGTTTAAGTAGAATCTTAGTTGTCTGTGTGCATCCAATGAATGCAGAATCCACTCACCCTTGTTCTGTGGATTTGGGAATAAGGTTGGCAGATGAATGGTCTGATTAAGAGCCACACTAGATACCACTTTAGGCATAAAGGATGGATTGGTCCTGAAAGCCACCCTGTCCAGGTAAAAGATAATAAGGCTCCACTGCCATGAGAGCCTATAGTTCTGAAATTCTTCTAGCTGAAGTAACTGCTAAAAGAAAAGCTGTCTTCCAAGAGGGAAATTTTAGGTCTGCAGTAGCAGCTGGCTCAAAAGGAGGTACAGCGAGTTTTTCCAACACAAAATTGAGGTCCCATGCAGGAGTTGGTGCTCTCCTGGGAGGTCTTAAATTTTTGGCCCCTCTGAGGTACTGCTTTAGCAGGGGATGACAAAAGAGGGGAGACTCTGTGTTGTAATGGGATGAAATGGCAGAGGCATGGATTTTTATGGAAGAAAAAGATAGGCCCTTGTGAAGCATCTCTGTTAAATATTGCAGAATCTGAGGAATACTGGGCATTGCTGTGCTTATTTCTTCTGCTTGGTTCCAGGCACAGAATCTTTTCCATTTGTCAGCATAAGATTTTCTAGTACTAAGCCTTCTAGCCTCCAAAATGACATCTATCACAGGTTTGCTGAGAGATGTAACTGGTGAAATTAGTTGATTAGCCATGCTGCAAGATTCAGAGTTTGGAGCTGAGTGTGCAGAATTTGATAGTTCTGCTGAGACAGTAGATAAGGTGTCTGAGACAGGTTCCACAGAGGAAGGTGCGACATATTGCACAGGAGCGGGTACCAGTGTTGACGAGGCCAGTCTGGAGCAATCAGAATAATTTTTGGTTTTCCTGTCTGACTTTTTAAGACCTTAAAGAGCAGAGGCAGAGGGGGAAAGGCATAGACTGATAGGTTTTTCCAGCTGAAGGATAGAGCATCCACTTTCCAAGCTTTTTTGTGATGAGTTCTTGTGCAGAATTTGTCCAACTGATCTTTTTGCCTCACCCCAAAACTATCTATGTCTGGGCTCCCCCATTTGCATGTCAACATGCTGAAGATTTGTGGATCCAGTTTCCATTCGTGTGGGTCCATAAGATTTCTGCTTAGTTCCTCTGCCAGAGTATTTTGTTACTTTCCTGGCAGGAATTGAGCCTGTAGATGTCATTGATAAGTCAAGGCCGTGTTCCACAAAGCCATGGCTAGTCTGCAAAAGGGGTAGGAATGGGTACCCCCCTGCTTGGTTATGTACCACATGACTGTGGTGTTGTCTGTCTTTATCAGTAGTTGTCCTGGATGAAGATAGTCCTTGAAGGCTGGCAGAGCATTCTGTACAGCTAGCATCTCTTTCTGGTTGATATGTAGGTGCATTTGATTTGGGTTCCATTTGCCCTGAATGCAGCTCCCTGCCAGATGCACCCCCCCCCCAAGCATAATCTGATGAGTCTATAGTCAGGGTTTGGGTGGCAGGGGGTGGAATGAATGACAGTCCCTTGTTTTGGTGGCAGGCCTCTGCCCACCATAGGAACTCTTGCTGCAGGCAAGGAATGATAGGAATCATTGTTTCCAGGCTGTGACAATGTTGACTCCATAAGCTTTTTAGGTACCATTGAAGTTTCCTCATATGCAGTCTTGCATATGGAATTATTAGAATGCAGGAAGCCATGAACCCCAAGGCCTGCAGAATTTGTCTTGCAGATAGCTGGGTTTTTGTGGCCACTTGTGGCCACTTGTTTAAAGTAAGTCATCAATTGAATTTGTTTTTCTGGCCATCTGGGCAGTTGTATTCAAGCTTGCATCCAGGAATGCAATTATTTGAGAGGGTACCAGTTGTGATTTCTTTTCGTTTATGGTGCACCCTAGACAAGTTAGAAGTCTTTTTATAAATGCCAGATGTTTTATAAGAGTGTCCTTGTTTTCTGCCTGAATTAGACAATCATCCGGGTAAGGATAAATTTGAATGTTTCTTTGTCTGCAAAATGCAATTACTGGTGCCAGGCACTTTGTGAAGACCCTGGGCGCAGTAGATAAGCCAAAGGGCAGTGCAGAGAACTGGTAATGTAAATAGCCTGCTTTGAAGCGGAGGTATCTTCTGCAAGATTCCCTGATTGGGATATGCAGGTAAGCCTCTTTTAAGTCTAGAGTTACCAACCAGGCATCCTTGCCTAGCATAGGCAGTAACTGTTGTAGAGTCAGCATCTTGAATTTTGGAAGGTCCAGGAATGTATTTAGAATGGAAAAGTCCAGAATTGGACACCATGATTTGTCTTTTCTGGGTACCAGGAAAAGTCTTGAATAAAAACCTTGACCCTTTTCCTTTTCTGGTACTGGTTGAATAGCCCCCATATTCATGAGGGGCATAACTTGTTTCTGGACCTATCCCCACCGATTTGGAGGCAGATCTGGCCATCCGTTTGGGATTGACAATGTGTGGAAATGAAATCTGTATCCCTGGGAGACTATATTTAAAACCCACTTGTCCTGGGTAATTAGTTGCCAGTTGTGTGCATGAAGTGCCAGTTTTCCCCCCAAAGGGGCGGCCAAAAGATAAGTGCTTGGTGATTGCAGAGGAAAGTCATTGAGACTGTTTACCATAGGAAGGTGCCTGGTTACTTCCAAATTTGGAGGTGGAGACACCCCTTAGTAGGCCAGTGCCTACTGAATCTGGGTGGCTGCACTTGTAGGAAATCTTTTACAGTTTGCATAGAATTAGCTTTATCTTCCATCTTTTTCAAAACTTCTTCTGCCTTATTACCAAATAGACTGTCCCGTTGTAAAGGAGCATCCAACAATTTTGCTTTAACATGATCAGGCAGATTTTGCTCCTTGAGCCAAGCATGCCTTTTTATCATAGATCCAGTTACAGCGGCCCTGCAAAAGGCCTCTAAGGAATCAAAATCACATTGCAAAGTATGTTTGCCAACTTGTTCAGCTGAATGCAATAAATCCTGCAACTCTATTTTCCACACAGTCAGAAATCAACATAATTTTCTGTTAAGCCCATGACATGCTGCTGATATTTAAGCATATGAAATTGATAGTTTAAAGCCCTGATTGCCAAGGTAGCAGAAGTGTAAACTTTCTTACCCCATCTATCCAGCGCCCTGGAGTCTCTATCAGAAGGGGTAGGATTTTTAGCAGCAGAAGCCTTAACGCCCTTGGGACCCTGAGAAATGGTTTCAGGGTCAGCAGTAGGGTTTTTAAAAGAGAAATTTGTGGGAGTCAGGAACCCTGTAATATCTGTCTGGCTTACTAGGAGCCAGAGGCAGGAATCAGGAGCCATGCTGGATTCTGAGAAAACATCATCAACAATGTCTAGAACAGGAGGTATAGCCAAAGGCCTATGCTGAGGAATAAGAAGGAAATCCCTAAGCCTCTTTTTAGATTCTGAGAAATCCTGACTCTCCCAGTGAAAGTGTTCCCTTAAGGTATGCAAAGTTACTCCAAAAGAAAAATCCTCAGGAGGAGAGGCAGAAGGGATGGACACTTCTGTATCAGAGTCCTCATAAGGTGGAATAGAGAATTCCTGATCAGAAGAGGAATCAGAAGAAATAGAAACCTGATCTGATGATTCATAGTCAGTACCTTGTCTAGGCCTCTTAGCAGGAGGAGGATGGATACACCTGATCAAGGTAATTAAATCCTCAGCCATTTTGATAATTTTTTAGGCATGGGGCCTGTGCACATGGCCCAAGTGTCGGTTTTTTAGACATAGAATTTGGTTTGGGCCTAGGTTTTGAAGATGGTGTCGGTTTAATATACAAATCTTTAGGCCTGAAAACACCCTCAGAAGACGGTGGCTGCTCAGCATCTCCGGACCCATCTAAAGTGGAGACATCCGCGGGTCCAATACTTAAAGTGTCTTGCGGCATACCAGACTCCGAATGGGTCTCAGTAGAGGCCTGTGAATCAAAAGTAGCAGGTATCAGGGGCTGCGAAAGCGCCTCACTGAGTACCGGCGAACTGGCGACTGGCTTAGGAGAAGCTTCGTCGTCGGTTTTGGACCTTGACGGTCTGTCTCTGTCTTTTTCTTTGCATTCTTTATGTATTCCTTTAGTTGGATTGCTAACCGACTAAATTTCTGGATAGTTAAATCTTGAGCCAAAATATTTTGAAGCAAAAATATACAGACGCTTAATAGTGCGTTGATTAAATTTAACACAAAACCGACAGCAAGGCACATCAGGGCCTAGGCAAGGAATACAGTACAAATGAAAATCCTTATGAGGTATTTGCTTCCCACAAGTAATACAATTATTAACTTTTACTGACATCAGTAAGGAGCAAGAAAAAGTTTCCCCAACGGGGTACTTAGCTTTGGGTTGAATACTTCGGTTCTGAAACTTGAAAACGAAAATTTCAGGAGTCGGTCGCCCGGCACTTGCAAACTGCTTCTGCTTCAGGCACCGTGTGGCAAGAAAGACTGAAGAAAATGGCGACGGCTGCATGTTTTATACCCCTGACGACCTGACGTCATGGAAGAAGGGACAGCAACCGACGACGCAGGACCCAAGACTTTGTTAATCAGGTCGACTGAGGGCAACCTGCCAGCAGATTACCCAAATATAATGACTGCAACAGTGAAACACGTAGAACAAACAGTTCAGTTTAGAGGAGAAGATGCTTACAAAACTTCAATCTGCTCAACATCTGTCTTTCTTTGCTAATTACTGGAAAATAATGTTAATGAGCAGATTTAACTCTTTGAAATGCTCTGCATTTGTTAATGAAATATGCAATTTTACTTTATACTAAAAACTCTCCTTTAAATAATTTCAAGCATTTTTCATGTCCGACTGGAATGATGAATACAAAAACTTGATCCGCACATTTCAGAATACGGCAATGAAAGTACTATAAGCAAATCTGTAAATACAAGATACTTGAATATAATCATAAAACAATGCTTCCTGTACAGACGTTAGATGTTAAATGCGTATTCCAAACACTACAGGTCTTGACAGTAACATATATATATTCATAGTACAAACATTCATTTAAAAACAAACACTCATTTGTATGTTTACTCTCATTCAAGATGCATAGAACATATTCACTCTCTTAACCTTTAATATACATATCAAGCATCTACTCCGTTTACAAACACACACAATTATATGCATGCACGTCCATGTAAATATATTATACACATATAAACACATACAATATACACACATATGTAATTATAAACTGTAGCACTTTTTAATTATACTTCCATATTTTTATTAAGGAGTTTTATGACATGTGATCATGAAATGTACTGGTGTTATGATGTCTACAAGTTAATAGTTTTATTTATTTCCTCCATATAAATGCTTAAATACTAGGCCAATGATGGTAAACCTATGCCACGCGTGTCAAAGGTGACATGCCACAACGTTTTGGGTGACACGTCAGTGTTTACCAACATCCAAGTTACCAAAGAAACTGCTTTTGCATTCGTTGCTCATGTGAAGTGCACTGAATTATTTTGTGCCGGGAGCTAGTTCAGCAACACTGCTACAAAAGTAAGGAAATGATTAACCTCCAAGATAATTTCGGTACACTGCCTCAACAGTCTGCAAACGGCAGTGCTGACATTTTCTCTTCTTGGTTACACTTCTGCAAAGGACAAGTAGTCTGCATTTCTAAGCATGTGCTGTTTTGGGTTCATGTCAAACCCACGACATGTTCAAATATCGAAAGTCAGTACACCGAAACGAAACCATCGACATTTCAAAACATCAACAGTACAGCTATACGAAACTACAGCGCTAACATGGGTCCTGCAAGGGGGAAGTAGTATGGGTACAGTATCATATCATATCCTTTACTTCCCCCTTGCAGGACCCATGTTAGCGCTGTAGTTTCATATAGCTGTACCGTCGATGTTTTGAAATGTCGATGGTTTCGTTTCGGTGTACTGACTTTCGATATTTGAACATGTCGTGGGTTTGACATGAACCCGCTGTTTTACATTCCTCTCAACTGTCCCTCTTAAACCCTCCTAAAACTGGTAACTTTTACACCTAATGACAATAATTAAATTTATAGACTTATTTTACTTCAGACTATGTATATTAATTCACATTACATTTTTTCTGTTAGTGTCTCAAATTAACAGTACTAGTAGTTTAAAACTGTTTATGTCTTTTATCTATAGATTTGTCCCAGATTCTGTTGAGATGTATCCATGTTTTGACAGCTATGCCGTTTTATTTTAAAATTTTTTTTTTGGGGGGGGGGGGGGGGTGACACACCAGCAGAGTTGAGTTAGGCATTTTCGGAATTTTTGACACACCAAGCCCAAAAGGTTCACCATCACTGTACTATTTATTTTCTATATTAGGATTAATTAGAAGAAATGATTATATAAAACGTCTTCATCAAATAGAGACATTTGAAGTACATTATTTCTAGGATATTTTTGATATATTCATAAATACATAATATTCTTTAACATTTCCAACTTTATATTTCTATGACCTTAAATATTAATATTTCTCAAATTAATACTTTATATTGTTTTTCCTTTTAACATGACTTGAATGTGCTGTAAATAGTTACAATTAATAATATTGTTTTAAATTAAGAAGCAGTACCAACTGTTTAGCTTGGTGACATTGGGATGGGTTGGTTGGTATGTGATTTGTATGATTATATCATCAAATCAGCAAATTTTCTTTTCATGATGGGAGGTTTGAATATATACAAGTCTGACATTTTGCTTCTTTTGTATCTGCCCATAACAATTATTAGCACTGGATTACATTTTAAGCTAAATCATCTTAAATCAGTGCATTTACATATTCTTATGACCTGTCCATTAAACAGGAATAGCTTAAATATTTAAAACTGCATAAAGCTCACATAATTTTCTTACAACAAACACATTTATCTGAAGATGTAGACAGATTATTCAACTGTTTTGAGCTCTCATTTTAAATCAGAAAGGAGAGGCACTCATTCTTTGGAGAAATTCAATACCTGTTCCTAAAATATCAAATACCTATTCAGATAAAATGGCATGTTGGGTTTTGCAGTAGCAGAAACTGACAAAAACCTTATACTTTTATGAATTTACAGTGGATACCTGGAATTGGAGCCAACGTTGCTAAGAAATGTTTGGCTATTATAACCTTGTATACAAAAGGTGACTTCATTATTGCAGGAGATTTTAACTATAATCTTTCTAGTAAAAACGCAACTACTGATTAGTTTCTGAAGCTATCCTCAGTAGCTAAACAGTTAGATCATTGTATTCATTCTCAACATCAACCAGCTCTTAACTTTACATATTATTCTTATATATTTGGCATCCAAACAAACACTGACAAAGTTCTTACTTCTAGTAGTTTATTTACTGAAACTGAAGATGTACTGATAGCATTTTAGTCTGATAAAGGACATGAAGTTATCACATTTATAATAATGTTAAAGCCAAGTGTTTGATTTACTATCAGATCCCTGCTTATACAGTAATATTAAAAGACTAAATAATGGCATCCAAGAGAAATAGATCGACACACTAAAATTAATAATAATGGAGAAGTTTCAGAAATAATTCTCTTGGATTAGCTACATAGAAGAATTAAAAAAATGGTATATATGTAAAATAAAAAAACAGTGGGATAAGGAGTTGATGTCTTTGCAGTCTAATATAGATAAACTGAAATCCAATTTATTACCTTATGACAAATTGGCAAACACCAAGTTTGAAAATATTAAATCAGAAATATCGATGTACTTCACCATATATTATCAATAAATCTGGAAAAAATTAAATTACAAACTTGCTTAACAAACCCAAAAAGCTTATACACGTTGGCTGTTAGACCTAAGAAAAAATAAATATTAACCATATTAAAGAAATTTCCAAACAAGGTGATAAAAATAAAAAAGTGACCGATTTAAAAGACGTACTAAAATGCTTTAGGAAATATTATGAAGAAATTAATAAGAGAGAGACAGACTTAGAAATCAACAGCATAACAGATCATTTTTGAAAGACAACATGAAGTTTAAATTAAACAAAGATCCAAAATTGATAAGTCATTCTCTTTTAAGGAGTTAAAAGATCAAATTAATTATAATTAAAAATTAATAACCTTAAACCAAATAAAGCCCCTGGGTCTTCATGATATAATCCCAGAATTATATAAATTATTCCCAGAGAATATTTTAAATAAAACAAGTTAAATATATGTCAACCACCCCCTCTCCTGGAAATATTCCTCGATATCTCCTATACTAAAACCAAATAAAGATCCTAACTTTTGTTCTTCTTACCATCCTACTTCATTATTAAATGTTGATTAAAATATTTACGTCTATTCTTGCAAAAAGATTGAGATATTAATTATGCCAGGATTAATAAATGATGATCAGATACTTTAACAGATCTGGCTAATAAAAACAAAAAAGAACCAACTATTACTCTAGATATAAACAAGTCTCTATTAGTTGGAATTATCTGTTTAAAGCACTTCGACAATATGAATATTCCCTAGATGTTATAATTCTTATAACTAATCTACATATTAACTCATTTTCTTTTATTAAAATGGACTCTTCTTTCCAGCTTTTTCAAGATATTAAAAGGTACAAAATGGAGATGTTCCTTGTCGCCTCTATTTGCTCTAGCAATTGAACCTTTCACATTACATTTTAATAACAAGTGGTGATGTTGAAGATTCAATAGAAAATGTAACTATGTCTATTAATTACTTTGATAAAGTGTTAGGTTTAATGTTTAATCAAAACTACTTATTAATAAAAAAAGTTATGAAACTAAGAATTTTGTGACAATTCACAAATTAATTACCTTGAAATTAATCCACTGTAAAAGACTCAACAGCAGTAAATTATAGTAATTTAATAGACACTGTTGCTAAAAGTATTAATGGAAACTAATGTTTTTTTAATAATGGGAGACAGACTTGCATTAATAAAAATGCTAATCCTACCAAAAATACTTTTCTATCTACTATCACTAATTATTCTCCCTCCTAAAAAACTTTAAATTCTACTCTTCTCAATTTTCTCTGGTTCCCCAATAAACCAAGAATATCCTTTGATTGGCATGTGGAAAGTTGCCAAGAAGGTGGATTAAGTTCTCCAAATGTTGAATTATATGCCAAATCCATAATTCTCCATTTACATCTCTATGGTTAAATTCCTCTCATCAATCCACTTGGAAATCCATTCATGAAAGGTTAATGAATAATAACAGCTATGCTGTAGAAGGTCTCTCTAAAATTGAAATTAATTTAACTAGATCTTGAAAGATGTATATTTAAATGAAAAGAAAAAAATACTATTCCTCTCATAGGTAGGTACTAGGCTATTGGCCCTAGGGCCTATACAAGCCTAGCCAAAAAGGTACCCTGGCTTTCGCCACCCAAGAAAATTATTTTCCTGTGCCCCTGTCAAGCAGAACCACAAAAGTGATCCCCAGGGTGAATTTCCTATTACCCATCCAATCATCAAGATTTTTCTTGAAGAGTGCTAATGAGGAGCTCTGTTTGACATAGGTAGTCTGTTCCAGAGTATGGGAAGTCTCTGGGACAGGAATCTATCCCTCCAGCATATTCTGTTTATTGCGGTGACAAAGTTTAGGTCCCTAGAGCATGTAGCTCGGAGGGATTGGGATTTCTTTAAGTGGAGCATGTCCAACAGCTCTGGGTTTGACATAGCTTTGTATGTTAGTCAGAGATCGCCTCTCAGTAGGTGATATGCGACGGAGTAAAGCTGGAGTTTTTTGAGACGATCTGCATAAGGCATCGGTTTGAGGCCAGTAATCCTCTTTGTGAGGTATTTTTGCGGCCTTTCCAGTTGTTGCAGATGTCGTGAGGTACATACCAAAAGGGGCGTTTGTACTCTATAATGGGTCTAATGAGGGATGAGTAGAGGGGAACAATGACTTCTTTTTTTCTGGATGAAAAACCTTTTGTGATGAGGTGTGCCACGTAGAAGGATTTCTTGACCACTGTGGTGATGTGATTATCAAAGGAGAGACTACTGTCCACCTATGTCCCAAGGTCTCTTATCACACTTTCGGTGTTAAGCAGACTACCGCCTATGTGGTAGTTCATGGATACAGAGTTTTTACCAAAGGGGATGACAATGCACTTTTTGGCATTGAGCTTGAGACCATGTCTTTGACACCAGGTATCTGTCTCAGTGAGGCCCTTTTGTAGGATGTCCACATTGTTAGGAGTTTTGATTATAGCTCCTAGTTTGCAGTCATCTACGAATTTAGTTTGCCAAAGAACTTGTGTGTTAGCCTGTACTTCAGAGAAGTAGATACCAAAATGGAGAGGACCCAGGACTGAACCTTGTGGTACTCCACTTGTCACTGGTCTGAAGTCTGATTTGGAGTCTGCTACTTTCACAGTGTGGGTTCTGTCAGTAAGCCAGTTGGCAACCCATCTTGTGACATAGGGATTTATACCTAGTTTAGTGAGTTTATCTATAATTCCAGAGTGGGGGATGGTGTCAAACGCCTTGGCAAGATCTAGATAGGCTGTGTGAACCACCTTACTGTCATCTATGGCTTTGGTGACTACTTCAAAGAAGTCTATCAGGTTTAGGAGACATGATCTGCCTTTTACAAACCCAAACTGTGTGGGGTCCTGAGTTTGGAGATCTCCAATGTCTTTGTTTATGAGTTCCATGATGACACGTTCCATGGCCTTGCATATGAGGCTCATCAGGCTAATGGGGCGGTAGTTCCCGGGGTCTGTTGTGGGCCCCCCCTTTGTGGAGTGGGATAACTGTCATGGTGCGCCATTCAATGGGCACAAAGCCTGAGGTGAGGCTATGATTGAACATGGTACTTAGGTGGGGTGCCAGTTCATTCTGTAGTTCATGTAGAAGGCAGCCTGGGATGTTGTCAGATCCCATGGATGCTGTGTTCTTGGCTTTGGATAGTGAGGTTTTTACCTGTGCAGCTGTGATTACAGGAACTTTGCATTCTTCCGGTATAAAGATGGGCCCTTTAGGGGGTGGGAGGGAGGTAAAGTTAGCGCTGAACCTATCTGTCAGGATGTTGGCAATATCAATTGATTCTGTATATTTAGTGTCATTGTGCTGTAACTCAGAGCAGATCTGAGTGTTGCCATTAAGATTTTTGACATAGCTATAGAATGCTTTGTGGTTGTCTTTAAAATCAGTGGCAATTTTGTTTTCATAACTAGCTTTGGAGGATTTTATGAGGGATCTCAGCTTCTTACGGAGGCTGACAGGGAGTTCCTCCAATCACGGGATTTTACTCTTTTTTTGCAACAGTTTCTTTCTTCTGTTGTAGAGTTTGTCTCCCTTCACTGATTATATCCTTACAAATTTTAAAAGATTCATGAATTCTAAGTATATAGTTAAAGATTTGTTTTTATAGTTTCCTGTATCAAATACTGCGGGTTGTGAACTTTAATGCTAGACCTAACAGATGCAAATTTAATCTTCTGGCATCAATTCTTAATTGGAAATAAATCACATAATACAGATTATCTTCTTACAAGACATTGTTTAGAAAATAACTGGTTGACTATGCAATCTCGTAAAAAATGTTACTGATAAAAATCAAACTCTCCATGGAGTTTCAAACAAAACATATTCCAAAGATATTTGAGTTTTTTTTTTTCAGAATCAATAGTAACTCAAAAAAGAATAAATCATATAATAACTTAAATAATAAGAGAAGAGTTTGGTTCCACACTTTCATTAATTTTGTAATTACTCAACTAAGATTAATGAGAAGGCCTTTTCTGATGAATGCATAATTCTTAAATATATGGGAAATCTACTTTTCTTTATTGGAAAATATACACATGGAGATTTCTTCACAGAGCTTTTTTTTTCACTCCACATAAAGCAGCTTTAATATATAACTATGGGAAAATGAATTGTTGGAGGTGTAATGAAGTCTCTAACACAGATTGGTTTCACATAATATTGGATTGTAAAACAGTAACTCCTTTTGGGTTGAATTTAGAAATTTTGCCCAAGCTTTATGGACAGATAATTGTATCATTTCTATGTCCTTGACCTTATTTAATGTTCCAGCTCCAGATTCCGTTCCTAGGGTACAGATGCCTCTCCTTTGGTCCATTTTAGCTATAGCAAGAAAAACAGTCACAAAGAATTGGAAATGTAAAACTAGTCTTTCTTTCACCGAATTCATTAATTTAACAAAAATGTCTGTAAAACAGAACTGTCGGATGCCAAAATGAGAACTTCAAATATTACTCAGTTTAGATTTTGGTCAAAATTAAGTGATTTACTTGATGCATTTTAATGATTCAGTTTTCTATGTTTGATTTTGTTGTTGAAATCTGTAAATAGCTATGTTTGTGTTCTACATATGTTATAATAATTTTGTACAATATTTGTTTTAAAATTACTAAGTTTTTTTTTTATTTAAGGGAAGAAAACCACCTGAAAGGAAGCACATTTATAGAAAGCTGTATAACCTATGAAAAGCCCTTTTCAAGAGATGGCACCTAAATGACCACAGTCCCCTAAAATAAAGTAATCCAAGCTTTAAAAAAATGGAACAGGTGGGGTTGCTGGCTCTGGCTTGCATGATAGTTAAAATATTTTGTTCCTCTAGCTCAAAGAACTCTGCTTTTACCAAAGATAGCTGCCTTAACCAGCAGTCCAAAATAGTTAACATATCACACACATAACTAGATCCCCTCAGTAGTCTAAATAAGCAAATACATACACGCATACTCAAAACACACACACACAAACGCACACTGAAATACAGCTTGCTGACTCAGGCTAGAGCATATATACCATTTTTGTATAAAGTACCTTTTTTTTTTTTTTTTTTAACATGGATTTTTTTTTTCTTACAGAGATTGGCCCACAGATTTTTTTTTTTTTTTTCTTATAGAGATCAGCTATTTAAATCAATGATTACGGCAGAATACAACTAGCAACACTATTTATTCAGAAGCACCCACTGGGCATGGGTTAAAAAAAACATCACTCACAGCCTGAGAAGTTTGCCTCTTTGTATATAGGGAATGTATATTGAAGGAGTCTTAGCACAGAGAGAACATGTACAGGGAAGAGAAGTTAGCCTCTCATCATCCAGGGAATATTCATATGGAACAGAGAGAACGACTTTGAATAGTTATTTGTCTCTCAGTACAAAGAGAAAATTGCCTGGAAGAGACCTTTTGATACAGAGGAGAAAAAACTACAGGTGGGAAGATTCCTGTAGACTTCAGGAGGTGGAACTCTATAAGGCGAAATTTCCTGTTCACAAACACAAAAACTTTTACTTTATTTTATTTTAATTAATTAATTTACTGCTCAAACTTCTGCTTGTACTTTGTTTTGTCTATCATAATGGTGGTTTTCTCAGGTGGACAAAAGTTGGTTGCCATGCCAACGTACTATATTTCACTCTGCTTTGCAGCCTGCAACTGCACCACTTTTGAAACTTATTTTTCTTACCAAATGAGAGAAACCGTGGGGGGTGAAGGTCATTTTTACTTTGCCAAAATGGAGAAGTACAAGTAGCTTTGAAATTATATTATAAAACAAAACAATGATGAAGCAATCTGCATTAGTCATTCAAGAGCAGAAAAGGGTAACTGAAAGACATTTAGCTAATCTGCAGCAACATGCAGTGTATGTGTTTGAAAGGCTGATAACTAATGAAGCCTTGCTTAGAACAGAGCAACATATACGGTGCTGATGACTAATCAAAGAGAAAAACATCAGTAAATGAAATAATTGGTTTTAAATATAGAAAGAAGGGGTATACTGTTTAATATGAATAATGTTGTTAGCAATGAAAACAACTGCTGTGCCCAACAAAAATGAGTTTTTTTAATAACGCCGTTTGTAGTGAAAATATGGTTGCTCTGACAAAAATGCAACTATTAAACTGTTAATAAAAATGCAACTGCTAAGCCTAAAAAAGAAAATTTTCAACCAAGCTAGCGATGAAACTGCGCACATTGTACCTTACAGAAATGTAAAAGCAACATATTAGAAAAGCTGTACCACAGGAATATGCTAACTTTTTTCTAGACCTACAGGTTCACATGAAGGAATTGCGGAGGTTACTATACTCTGCGGGTAACACATATTAATGCTCCTTTTGCCTGCAAACAGAAAAAAAAACAGAAAACCTGTATCAAGAGAAAGGTGGAAGTATACGTTTACGGACATGAGAAAAATGAATGAGTACCCTATAGCACATGTAGAAATTCAGACACTGTTGGGTAAAGCATCACATAATGTAGAAATATTTCTGAACCTAAGCAACTTGTTTTTCTTCTAATTTTACTTACGTCTCCCCTCTCATTCTTTTAAGAATGCCATGGGGGCACCTTCTTAAAATTATTTTCAGTGCCCTCTTCCATCTTTTTAAAAAGAGGAAGGGGATACTCATTTTGATTATACTTCTTTTTCCTGGTGGTCTAATGTAAGGCATTAGATTGAAGGTTGCTTTAGCCAATAAGCAAGCTTATTCACATACAGAAATGACTAACATTGAGTGGATGCAAGAACAACAGATGTTTGTGTTTCACATCAGCATGAAGACTCAAAGATGTGCTTGATACTGTCATACTAGGTGAGTGGTTGAGAGGTATCCTATGCTTTAAGAACTGGGAAGTCAAGCTTTTGGATAAGGGTAGTCACTTTAACACATAGTACCACATTACTAGTGTGTTTGTGCTAATATAACTGTACCTCTCCAGCCCAACCCAAGCCTTTCTACGTTGGAGGGGAGCCTTCTAGCTCATCAGTGGGTGTGGTAAGCACTAGGTAGCCTATCTACCACAAGAGTGGGTTCTGGCCCAGAAATTGTAGTTTATTGACCGTTTGGGCAGTTTTTCAATCTCTTTCAACTTTCTGGTTTAAAAGCCCACAGCTGCGCTTGTTTCCCATTTTTCCTCTAACTAGTCTAGTCCAGATACAGATTTTCTGTATCCAGGACTGTTTGTAAGCTTCTGAGCCCCCCCCAAGCGTTTCTGTGTTGGAGGGAAGCATTCTAGCTTATCAGTGGGAGAGGTAAGCACTAGGTAGCCAGTCTAATACAAGATCCAGGTACAGATTCTTAGTTTTGGCACTTGAATTTGCTTATTCCTGCTCAGCACTTGTTCAGAACTTGTTGTTAGCACTAAATAAGCTACAAATTACTACAGCACTCAACCTTCCTCTTTACCTAGGGGAAAACAGTTTTTGTACTTACTTTCCTCACTTGCTTAGAGAAAAACAGCTCTTATACTCACTTTCCTCACTTGTCTTGAAGAAAGTAGTTTTTTTATTCAGGCACCATACCACAATCACATAGTCCCACTAAACATACAACACCAAAGTCCACACACAGAAATACAAAAACATTCACAGAGGCTCTCAATAATAATCTACTCAAGCAACAGAGACCTCCAAAGCAGAAACCCAAGCAAACTCCAACCCACAATACAACCCAAATGACACACAGCCCACAGACTCAGTGTGCCAATAAACCACAGCCCATAAGGCAAAACAATGTACCCAACACATTAGTCATAGGTGACTCTATAGTCAGACACACTGATGTCCCACTCACCAGGCTAAACAAGGAGAAGGTTACTGTCGGGTGCCAGGATCCGCAACATAACCCACGCACTCAGGTCACTTCACAAGTACAAATAGGACTCTTTCATTGTCCATGTTGGTGTGAACGACCTGAGACGTACCTCCCTGGACTACATGAAAAGAGAGACATGGAACAGCTCTCCAATCCTGTACCCCAGGCAGGTATGACTCTAACCCTGAGTAGCATCCTGCCATTGCCCAGAATGATACCGCAGTACAAGGACAAAATGATTGACTTCAACAACTAGCTATGCTTCTGGTGTCATTCTAAGTGGATCCAGTATCTATCTGCCTGGGATGACATGGTCGACAGACCACACTGCTTTGCCAGAGATGGCGTGCACCGGTCTCCCCTGAGATTCTGGATACTGGCTAAGGCTCTTGCCACCCCTATAGTGCCTTTTTTAGGCAAGGTTCAAATGACAAATTCACCACCGTTCAGGAACAGGCAAGCAAAAACTGAGGGTAATGCTACTCAGTGCTAGAAGTCTAAATCTCAAAATGCACTTACTCGAGGCACTCCTTAAAATGGAGAACATCAATATCTATGCAGTGACCGAGACCTGGTTCAAGGCTCTACAGAGCACCCCTACATTACCAGGCTATAACTCATACCACACTTTTCGGCCATCTAACCTGGACCAGAATACCTAAGGCGGACAGGAGTCCATATTCACTAAGGATATCCACACCTCCAGGCTAGTTGCGCAGCATAATGCATCAGAGGTTATCCAAGTGCAACTAACTCTGGGCAAAACTGCAATCCAAATTGTAGCTTGCTATAGATCCCCCACCATACCCCAGGATTCCCACTCCTCTTTTCTTGATATACTGGAAAATATTAGGGTTCAAACACTAATAATGGGCGAATTTAACTACCCCACCATTAACTGGGAAAACTAATTATGTACTACCTCCTTCACTCATCGTTTCTGGAATTCATACATTCCAATGCCCTGAATCAACATATCCACACCCCACCAGGGGCAACAATATCCTAGACCTAGTCATTACCAACATGAGTGACCGGTGTCCCACACCTGAAGTCAACTCCTCGTTGGTCAGATCGACCATAAGCTAATCACCCTAGATATCCACATCCCGCCCCCACCCACCATTAAGGAAACCACGGTAAAAAAATTTCTCCAAAGCCAACTTCATGCTACTTAAGACAGAAGTGGCGAACTTCATGACACCCATGCAGATGGACAATACAGTTACAACTGCTGAATCCTACACAAATGCACTCTATAAGCACTTACACAAGTGCATGGATCGTGCTATCCCAAACAGAACCAAGACGCTATCCTCCAAAAAAAGGAAGCCAATCTGGTGGTCCCCTGCCATAAACAAACTCTACAACAAAAGGAAGAAACGGTTAGAAAAGAGTAAGATCCCATAAGTGGAGGAGCTCCCGGTCAGCCTCAGTAAGAAGCTGAGATCCCTTATAAGATCCTCTAAAGCTAGCTATGAAAACAAAATCGCCACTGATTCTAAGGGCAACACAAAGCATTCTATAGCTTTGTCAAGAATCTCAATGGCAACACCCAGATTTGCTCCGAGTTACAGCACAACGTCACAAAAATTACAGAACCAACTGATATTGCCAACATCCTGGCATATAGATTCAGTGCTAACCTTCCCCCCACCCCCTAAAGGGCCCATATCTATGTAGGAAGAATGCAGAGTCCCTGTAATCATATTTATGCAGGTAAAAGCTGCACTCCCTAAAACCAAAAACACAGCATCCATGGGACCGGACAACATCCCAGGCTGCGTTTTACACGAACTGGCTTACCACCTAACCACCATGTTCAATCATAGTCTCACGTCAGGCTTTGTGCCCACTGAATGGCACACAGCAACAGTTATCCCACTCCACAAAGGGGGAGCCACCACTGATCCTGGGAACTATTGCCCTATTAGCCTGGTCTGCAAGGCCATGGAACATATCATCATGGCACTCATAAATAAAGACATTGGTAACCTCCAAACTCTGGACCCACCCAGTTTGGGTTTGTGAAAGACAGATCATGCCTTTTGAACCTGATCGACTTCTTTGAGGAAGTCACCAAAGCCGTAGACAAGGGTAAGGTGGTTCACACAGCCTATCTTGACCTCGCCAAGGCTTTTAACACCATCCCCCATTCTGGAATTACAGCTAAACTCACTAAACTAGATATAAATCCCTACGTCACAAGATGGGTTGCCAACTGGCTCACTAACAGAACCCACACTGTAAAGGTTGCAGACTCCAATCAAACCAGTGACAAGTGGAGTACCATAAGGTTCAGTCCTGGGACCTCTCCTGTTTGGTATCTACTTCTCTGAAGTATAGGCCAACACAGAAGGCTTCTGGCTAATGAAGTTCACAGAAGAGTGCAAACTAGGAGCCATAGACAAGTCCCCAAATGATGTGGACATCCTACAGAAGGGCCTCACTGAGACAGATGCCTGGTGTCAGAGGCATGGCCTCAAGCTCAGTGCCAAAAAGTGCATTGTCATTCCCTTTGGTAAAAACTCTGCACCCCATCACAAAAGGTTTCTCATCCAGAAAAAAATATGTCATTGTTCTTCTCTACTCGGCACTCATTAGACCCATTAAAGAGTATAATGCCCCTTTTGGAATGTACCTCACAAGCCATCTGCAGCAGCTGGAAAGGCCACAGAAGTACCTCACAAAGAGAATTACTGGCCTCAAACAGATGCCCTACACTGACAGTCTCAAAAAACTCCAGTTTTATTCTGTAGCATATAGTCTACTCCGAGGAGATCTCTGCCTAACATATAAAGCTATGTCAAACCCAGAGCTGTTGGACATGCTACACCTAGAGAAATCCCAATCCCTCCGAGCTACACGCTCTAGGAACCTAAACCTTGTCACTACAATAAACAGGGCATGCTGGAGGGATAGATTCCTGTCCCAGAGACTTCCTATAATCTGGAACAAGCTACCCATCTATGTCAAGCAAAGTTCCTAATTAGCACTCTTCAAGAAAAATCTTGATGAGTAGATGGGAAATAGGAAACCCACCCCAGGGATCACTTCTGTGGCTCTGCTCGACAGGGGCACAGGAAATTAACTTTCTTGGGCGGCGTAAGCCAGGGAACATTGTTGGCTAGGTTTACTTAGGCCCTTGGGCCGACAGCCTAGTACCTACCTATGAACCTATGTATAACTGAACTACATTCAAGTGTAAGACAGTATTACCAAATGTGCAATATTTGTTTATGCATTGTCGTTATCTGGGTTTAATTTAAATAACCATAGTCACTGACTTTCTAAGGCCTATATTGCAGTCTAATACTCAGGCTAGTTTCAATTGTAACATAATAACCTTGAAGAATTACACCATTTATGAATGCTGGACATAAGCAATAATTTTGTACAAGAACCTTTAGTTATTATTCAGAGACAAAATTGGCATCTGTTGTAAGATAACTTTATAACCCACCCCAAGTTATTATTAAACATTCAATAAGCACTGCAGCACAATAGCAGAATCTAATTAAACAGTATATTGTCTTCTGCAAGTCTTTTAGTATTTACAGAGAAAATTGGTGCCAGTGACTTAGGCTGCCTTTGGTCCCAATAAAGTTAATTACAGTTATTACTGCTAAACTGTAGACGGAGGGAAATCATGTGATCGACTTGCAGAACTTTGTATTCTTATTGGCTAATGAGTGTACTACTCACTTGTGGTAGTGTGCAATGCATTGTGGACTCGCACCGTACTGACATTTATGTTCCTGATCTTTACTGTGGAAGGCAGAACTAAAACTTATAAGCAATTTGGACATCAGTTTATTTACTTTATAAATGAGCAGCTGGTGGGAAACATTGTGATAAACTACTGCAGCCTTGTACTGCTATTATTGGCTAATTCGCATACATTGATACACCAGTGAAACCCTGTATTATCAATGGCTAATTAACATATAGTTTGCCAGTAGTGGAGTGTAGCACACTATTTACTTGCTACAGCTATTTAATAACTACACCAGTGGTTAGGCAGGCCTATATTTTTGAACTGACATACTACCAGAATATATAACAAACACATGGGCATGAATCCTTTAAATTTATACGAACTCTACGATTTCCTTAACTTTGTAGGAAGCAAAGGTTGTGGTGTGTTTATTAAAAAATAACTTTAAATAAAACTACTTACTGTATTTGCTGTACAAATTCAAAGGAACTGAATGCTACCTTAGTAAAAAGAGTGGTAATCAGGCTGATTATACATGCAGTAATGGAACAGTCAATAGATCAGTTATGGAGCTTGTATCATTCTGAACAGAGGATGTAAATTACTCTGGTGCAACCACACAAACAGTAGCATATCAAGTAAGGTATCTAAAAAGAAAACACATTGGTGTGACTATGAAAACAGAGAAAGAAAAGGACTACAGAGAAAGAAAAGGACTACTATCAATAAAATAAAGTGTAGAATAGTAATCAAAACTCAATTAAGGGCAAATAAATAGAATCCCAAATGAATATGTGAATGACAGATCAGGGTCACTAAACAATGATGACAATGTTACCAATAGTATTTAAAGTTTAATTTTAGATATTCATATTTCAAGCACATATATGAACATTAAAGTAAAAGAGCATCTTAACACGCTTTACCAAGAAGTTGTAATTCCACACACAAATAAGAAAATAATTAAAAATGTGAGTGAAATTGGCAATGATGATTGGAATACAATATCTAAAAATAAACAGCTATGACGTGCGTTCAGAGGACAGAGTAATAGTGACCCTAATATTAACCTAAGTGCAGATGTTACATTAGACAGGGCTTTACTATTAAATGGTAATCAAGAGATTGAAAATGAAACCTTGATCACTGGTCACTTTATGCTGATGCCAAACATTAAGGATGCTATGCAATTTTGAACAAGGCCACAGCCTTTGTTCTCCTTTGTCTAAGGTTAATAGAATTAAATAAATTGATCCCTAAGCTACTTCAAGCCAGACCAGGGTATAAACAAATCATAACTCGCCAAGGAAACAAATGATTTGTTCCACACCCCACTGAACGACATGAAAAATTCTATATTATAAATCATTGAAACTCTAGGAAAATTTATCTAGTGGTGTGACTTAGTGAAAGAATTCCCTCACCCTGCTGGAATGCTTATCAATACACAAAACAGTAAAACAGTTGGTTAAGACAACTCAGCATTACAATGATAACACACCGAGAAGAGTGTTTTCTAGATAAAAGTTTGTGTCTTTTGGCTTTTCCCGGTTAGAGGTCGCCACAACGGAACTCCGGTCTGCTAATGACTGGTAGTGGACTTTTACGTACTGGGTTACCAGCCCTGACGCACAACCTTCAAAGAAGGCACACCCCATTCATGTAAGCCTCCACACACAAGGAGCTCTAGCTGAGAATCGAACGGGACAACGTCTTGCTATGAGGCGACAACGCAACCGCAGCACCACCACCGCAGTGTTTTCTAGATAAAAGTATACTTGTGTAAATTGTACTTTCCATAATGGCAGATGTTTGAATTCTTCACTGCTGTATTAACCTTTGGCTAAATGTGCTGTATCCTATCAAGGATACAATAGCTAGCGTCACAAAGTTCTAGCTCCTTCTCACACTTACAACCCGATTACTGACAGGCTAGCTCCTTGGAGGGAAATCAATACTCACAGGGTAGCCAATTTCCAAACTTTCTTTTCCATACAGAGAGACCAGCTTACTCAACCATAAACTCTAAGAGATATAAACAGTAAAAAATAACTTTGTATCCCAACAACTAAAGTATATAAAGAAGTGGGGGATGGAGGGTGGGTGCAGCCTACTGCAACAGTGGGGAACTCAAACATCTACTGCTATAATGAGTACAAGTTACACAACTGTACTATATTTATCACTCTCACCGATTACCAAAGCCTGTCCAAACTGTGAAGATGAAGGATATGGATCCAGTAGGACTTGGGAGAATGGTCCCAGCAAAGCCAGTCATGGAGCCAGAAAAGGAATGCACAGAACGCTTTTAGTGTCTAGCCCTTTCCAGTATGCCACTGTAAAAGCAAAGGCTCTACTAGAACATGCCTTGATAACGGCTGGAACAAAGTTGCTGTGGTGAGAACAAAAAGCAATAGCTGACGACAACCATCTTGAAATGGTCTGTTTTGACATAACTTGTTCTTTCTTTGCCAATCATAACGCTGGTCAACTTTTCTAAAGGACTTAGTTCCATCAAGATAGTCCTTGAGCTGCTTATGCATGCAAAAAGTATGCAGAATCCTTTCTGCTTGGTTCGGAGTAACTGGATAGAACACTGTGAAACTGATGGCTTGATTCAAAGTAAATTGTGAAACAACTTTGGGCATAAATGATGGATCTGTTTTCAATGTGACCCTATAACAGACAGGGTTCATCCACCATGACAGCTTGCAACTCAGATATTGCTCTGACCTCTGCAAGAGGATAAAGTACTGTCTTCCATGTGATGATTCTTAAATCAGCTTGATGAGCAAATTGAAAAAGGGGGACAGTTAGCTTTTCCAAGACAGCTATTAAGATCCCAAGAGGGAGTCACCCATTTTCTAGGTGGCTTCAGATGTAAAACCCCCTTCAGAGATGGTTTTACCAAAAACAAAGTGGAAAGGGGAGGATCCATGAGCACACATGCTGAAATGGCTGCTGGACAAACCTTGATAGAGGAATAAGAAAGGCCAAATGACAGTAACTTACACAAATATTGAAAAAAACAATGCAACATAATCCCTGACAGGGCCCTGGTTATTGGCTAGGCACCAACTAGAAAATCATTTTCATTTGTCAATTTAATACTTCCTAGTAGAAGGCTCTCTTCCCCCCTTTAGTACCTGATGCACATCTCATGAAAGAGGCGCCTTAAATGTATCAAAACTGAATAATCCAGGCAGTTAGTTGATTTTTTTTTTTTTTTTTTTTTTTTGAGATTGGGGTCTATCAAGCTCCCCTTGTCTTGTGCGAGTATATCCAATCTGTAAGCAATCTTGTGATAATTGCCCGTGATCAATTCCATAACAAGGAATTACAAATGTTGCCTGGATCAAGTGTGCCATCACAATGACTGCTGGAGTCCCTTCTTATTCTTCAGAATTACCCCATCAGTGGAAAAAGGTAAGAATGCATAAAGGAACAGAAATAAGACTGCATCGGTTTTCCCAGGCATGCTTCTAGGAGTCCTGGTGCAGAATTTGTTTAGTCGTCTGTTTTGAAAGGAGATGAACATATCTGAAGAAAGCCCAACAAGTGGATCAGGTCCTTGAAGACCCCCCTTGTTCAACTTCTATTCATGAGGGTCTGTCCTGGTCCTGCTCAGTTTGTCTGCCACTACGTTTTGCTCTGACAGAATGTAAGATGCAAGAGGGTTAAGGAGTGCTGTAGAGTAACCTCCCAAACCATCACAGCCAGTCAACACAGAGGGTAAGATGTGGTGCCTGCTGTTTATGTACTACATCACTGTGGTGCTGTCTGTAAACACCTAAAGAGGACTGGGGACCACAGTCAATGTTAAGATTCTATTATATGGATTACAGCCAACATCTCTGACACTAATATGCTTTGGTCTTTCTGAAGAGTTCCACAGGCCTTGTACCTTTACCCCAGAGAACTACTCCCAAGCAAATTTCAGGTGTCTATAATTAAAAGACTAACTTGGGACAGGAGGAAAAAAAGACCTGGATTTTGAGCAATTTGTTGTCTCCACCAGTGCAGTTCCTTTTTGAGAAAACTCAAAATTGGAATCTGAAATTCCAGATGATGAGAATCGTGTTCCTTGCGAGAGGAATAATCAGAATCAAAAAAAGTCATGAATCATAAGATCCTAATAGATTTTCTTGCCAAAGTCTGACACTAATTGGAGAAGCTCAGGAAAGTTTCCAGAAAAACTCTACCCTTTTTCTGGGTGAAAAAAACTTTTTGCTGAGAAGCGGCTAGAAAGCAGTCCAGAAACACACTCTGATTTATGAACATTTATCTGGCATCCAATATTGGAAAGGAGAGGAAATCCATATTAAAGACTCCTGACATTTATTTATTTACTTTACATTTGTTGACTGGGATTGTCAGACTGAGCTGAATAGCCCTTTTTCAGCGGAGGCTCAGGGAGAAAAGCTCCAACATTGTATACAATTTTCATTATAAATTAGCATTAAACAGCAATGTTACAGAATTATTACAATGTATTAAGTAGCAATACAATGTTATACAGTGTCAATAATCAGGAGTATAGCATAACTATTTCAAGATGTATAAAAATACATATGTCATTAAGATGAGTATAGTTTTTGGGGTAAGTGGTTAAAAAAACTGTTTTATCATGATGTAGTTGCATGAGGGCAAGACAATTACAATAGAATGTTTCTCTGAGGCAATTTGCTTAATAGATTTTAGAAGACAGTAGAAAGAGTAGTCAAGGAAGAGTAGAGAGAGCTAGTGAGAAGAGTGCATTAAGGGCAGAAAGTAGATTAAGGTATGAGAAGCAGGGGATGTTAAGGAGGGAGAGTGCAATGGCAGGTCCAGTGACTTTTAAAATGCTCTTTGGTGGCTGTCAAGTTGTTTAGGATGCATAAGGGTCCTGATTTCTAGCGGGAGCCTATTCCAGGCAATAGTGGGGTGATAGCTGTACATGTTTTGCTCAAATTTAGACTTGAGTTTGTAGATATGTAGTAGGTCTTGTTTAGAGCTTCAGAGAGGTCTGGAGGGAGAATAATGGGAGATGAGAGGGGATAGTGCTGGGCAGTAGGAAGGCTGGTATAGGATAGAATGGATGATCTGGAGCTGAGAGAGAAGAAGCTGGTGGGGTAATTCAAGCCAGTTAGGTGTTTTAGAGAGAGAGAGAGAGACAGTGATGGGATTTGTAGGTTTGTTGGGCAGCAAATCTAGCTACCTTGTTGTAGGTAGATTCAAGTTTGGTCAGGAGTGCTGAGTTAAGATTTGTGAGACTTCTCACTGAATGAGATCTATCAATCAGTGAGGTAGCTGGAGAAACATGCAACAGTATCACAGAAGAAGTTGAGGTTATGCAGTTTGTGCAGTAGAAGAGTGTGTGAGACAGTGTTGATAGCTTTTGAGAGGTCCAAGAATAGGAAAGAAATACGTTTATGGTCATCCATGGCTATAGAGACAGTGTTGAGGAAGGATAATAGAGCTGTAGTGGTGCTATATTTGGGTCTGAAGCAGTGTTGAGTGGGTGTAAGCAGATTTTCCTGTATTAGATACTGCATAACTTGTTTATGAATACATTTTTCTAGTATTTTAGAGAGAGGGGAGAGGACAGCGATAGGTATAAAGTTGGAGATATCAGAGCAGTTACCTCCTTTGTGTATAGGTAGAGTGTAGCACTGTTTCCAGATGGAAGGGACTTTAAATTCAGAGATAGAGCGATTAATTAGGATAGATACAGAGAGAGCAAGAGAGTCGGTGCTAGTAGAAGAAAAGTGGAAGGAATATTGTCAGCTGATGCTGAGCATGGTTTTAAATTTAGAGAGTAGAATTTTGATGTAGCTAGTAGGTACAGGTTTGAGGGAGAAGGTATTTGAGGAGATAGTATTAGGAGTAGGTTCAGAAAAGTTGGAGATGTTAGTAGTAGAGGAGTTTGGGTTAGGGTTCAGTAGCTTAGATATTTAATCGATAAAATCGGTATTGAAGATAGTGGCAGTTTCTTCAGATGTCTTGTTTGGGCATGGCTTGGGGCAGTTAAGATTACTGGGATGTAATATTTGGTTAATAGAGTTCCAGAATTTTCTAGGATTAGATTTTAGGACTGTGGGAGGTTTGTTATAGAAGTCCTTTTTATCTTTGTTTGTGTGTTTTTTTGTCAGATTTTTGAGTTCTTTATATTTTTGTAAGTCTGCAGAGCGCTTAGTTTGTGGCCATTTTTCCATAGTTTGTCTCTAGTTATCATAAGGGTACGAGTGGCTTTTGAAAGCCACAGAGATATGGTGGACTTAATTCGGACTTTGCGAGGGGGAGCAAGTGAGTCTAAGATGCTAAGGAAGGTAGAGTTGAAAGCTAGGACTGCTTCTTCTAGTGGGAGTTGGGTAAGGAATTTCCAGTTTACTTTAGAGAGGAGGGCATTAAAGGTTTCTGGATGGAACTTAGAGAGTTTACGACAAGTGATAAATTTAGGAGGTTTTGAGAAGTGGGGAGTGAACCTAAGCACTTTTATAGGGCAGTGATCACTCAGGGTGTTTTGGTAGGGTTTCAGGGTTATGATATTTGGAATGATTAGATACAAGTATCCAGTCAATAAGAGTACTAGATGTGTGAGAGTTGTTTGTATGGTAGGTTGGGAGATTAGCTGTGTAAAGCCATATAAATTAATATGAGTATTAGAGTTTGGATTACTGAGAGCTAAGCAGTTAATGTTGACATCCACAAGGAGGATAGTTTCATTGGGGATGTCTTGAGAAAAAGTATGAAAGAATATTTTCGAGCAGAGGAATGTTATCTCCTGGAGGAATATAGATGGCTGCTACTGTGACAGTGGTGTGGTCATTTATTTTAAGGTTAGCTGTAAGTAATTCAGCAGGAGAAAAGGATGGGATAGGTTTCATAATACTTGTAGTGGTGAGGTGGTTGGAGCAGAGGATGGCAATGTCACCCCCTTTTTTGTTTTGACGAACTATGCAGTGCATATTATAACCAGGGGGGAGAATGTCTTTATCAGAGGTTTGGGGTTTTAGCCACGTCTCTGTTAGGGTGATGACATCAGGGGTGTGGAAGGCTATCCAGGCATGGGATTTCACTAACTTTGTTTAGAATACTATGGACATTCACAGAGTAAAAGAAAATAAGTTTGTTTGGACAGGATGAGTTTATTAAGTTGGGAGAAGTAGAGTTATGCATGGTGGGGTGATGGATGGGCCCGGGATTTGGATGTATGTCTCCTGATAGAAGCAGGGCTACATTGAAGTTGGTAAAGTTTGAAATTAAATGGGTTGTAAGTCAAGTACTTAGTCTTGGTTGTAGATGCTAGAGAGTGAGGGGGAGGAAGTTTGATTTTAGGCACAGGGATGTTCATGCAAAAGATGGAGGAGGAGATTGTAATAGAGTACTGCAGAGATGAGAAGCAGTTAGCATGGTGATTAGTGGGATCTCTGTGGACAGGTGGTAATGGAGTAGTACAGGATGCAAGATAGAGGAGGAGATTGTAAAAGAGTACTGCAGAGATGAGAAGCAGTTAGTATGGGGTTAGTGGGGTCTCTACGGACAGGGGGTACAAGATATGAAAAGAAGTAATGGAGGAAAGAGGAAAATGGAGAGGGTTGCAAAAGCCATGGCTTAAGGTGGGGAAGTAGGAATGGGATGGAGTGAGGAGTGGGTAAGGGACTAGGACAAGCAAGTTGTTGGACCTGTTAGCGAGCTGAAGTAAAAGTTAAGTGAAACAACCTGTAGGGGGAGAAGGGGAGATGTAGAAAGGAGGAGGATTTGCAGCAGCCTAAACTATGAAGTGACAAGTAGGGGGGGGTAAGGTGTTTAGAATGTTATAGCAGACAGGAAGGGGTAGACTTAGGGGAGGAAGGGATTAGGTATAAAAGGAAATGATATGGGGGGTGGGAGAGGAGCGAAGTAAGCCCGAGCATAGCGAGTGACATCTGGGCGAAGACTCTGAGGGCTGCAAGACATTGACATATTTTCTTATTTAGACAACTTGCCTATCTTTGCAATGAGCTATCTCTGGAACTCGTCACTCTATAAAACACTGCTGGAGCTGTAAATGATCCAGAGTTAAATCTTGAGAACTGATAATATGACTCAGGCAGAGAGAATCTGAGAAACGTGCCTGTGGCTAAGGGTATGTGATAGCATCCTTTAGATACAATGTTATCACAAAATTTAAGAGAGGGACTACAAGTAACAGGCTCTCAAGGATAAGCATTTTGACTTTTGGCACTTTCACAAACAGGCTGAGCAAGGAAAGATCTAGAAATGGTCTCTATGAAAGGTCTTTCTGGACTAGAATATTTTCCTCCTTTAACCTAAATGCACTGGATCGATGACTCCCAGAGTCAGCAAATGAAGAATCTCAGGGGAAAAAAACTGTTTGGTTCAGAGGATGGGAAGGAATCCCCCTGAAACAGGGTATGTATATGCAGTGTCAACTGTAATCCTCCTGAATCACTTTTCACGTGCAACAGTCTGATAACATTCCCATTTGGCAACAAATTGTAAGAGCCAGTTTCTGGGAAAGACTTCCACAGATAGGGGCAGAACGGAGGGGTCAATATACTTGCATAGCCATTCTGAAGGATTAGACTGTCCCTTTTTTTATTTTTGAAAGGAGTCCTGTATTCTTGTTGCTCCCCTCCAGCCCGGAGGTGGCAGGGGTGGTTTATTTTGTTTTTTAAAAGGGGAAAAATGATTTGGGAAGTTGTGACAGGGGACTTGAAAAATCTTAGAAACTCCCTGAGTTAATTTCCCTCCATCAAATTGTTCGAGGACCCAAGTAGCAGAACGGCTAAACAAGACATCCTTATCTAAATTAGAGTTTACAATTTCAGGCTTTCCTTTATTAGCAAACTTTTGGTTATGTACCCAGGCATACTGCCTCAAAAGTGTAGCAGTGGCACAATCATACACACTCTGCAAAGCATGTTTAGTTAAGAAATAAAGGGAAGCAGACAAGATCTCCTGAAGAAAGTGAGGCAGTATACTTATGTAAACTATTCACACACCTAAGAATACATTTCTACATATGTGCTTGGCAGTTACAAATTCTGTATGCCAAATGGAAAGAGAATATTCTGTTACTAAATAGGTCTAATGCACCTTACCTTTCTTATCTGCCAAAGGCAGATTATTGTTAACTAAAAGTCTGTCTGCAGTTGGCAAGAAGGTCAAAATGGCAGCTAAATTTGATCTAAGATGAGAAAACAAGAATGTGTTGGCCTTTATAAAGTACCACAAGCTATCTGCCTTTTTTAGGAACTGAAGGTTGACAGAGTTATTACAGGCAGCATTAAACACATCCTCCAAGGTTGGAAAAATATGAGGGATGAGTGTAGAATGCAGTACATCCACTTGCAACATATCATAACATCTCCTCGGTTCACTGGGAACATCCACTTGTTCCCACAAAAACAACTCATTCATCCTAGAAATAGAGGAATTTTGCTTTTCATTACTAAAGGAGATGTGGATCGGACTTACTTTCCTCAGAATCACAGTTTTGGGCTTGGGACTCTAAGAGAAGAAGTTCCATCTCGGTCAGTGTCAAAATCCTCGGACAAACTTTCCTCAGGAATTTCTTTATTGAGATTGCACGCAGGTAAGGATTTCTGAGTTCCAAGATTAAGAGCCTCTAACAACTTCCTGGCTTAGATTAGGAAATTTTCTTTATGAATGGACACCTGGCTTAGATTAGGAAATTTTCTTTATGAATGGACACCTGGCTTAGATTAGGAAATTTTCTTTATGAACGGACACCACAGCTTCAGATAAACAACGTCTGATTCTTTTTTTTTTCCACTGCAGGGACCATCCTAGAAGGAGACTGACTAGGAGATAGCATTTCACCCCAGGCAAGAGGTCTCTACCTAGCCAGCTTGAGAAGAACCACCCAGAGTGTCTCCCAAACCCAAAGAAGACGGTTCTCTCATTCCTAGATCAGACAGTAGAACAGCTTTAGAGAACATGGCTGACCCCATGTCAACAGTTGCTGAAGGGGCCACACTAGAAGAATCCACAGAAGTAAGTAGATGGTCTCAGGAACAACTTTTGGCCACTACAGAGAGTCACCCACTAACAGTTTTGGCACTGTCTGCGCCCATAGTGGTGGCTAGGGCTCGTTTTTCTTATAAGCTACAGTGGGAGAAGAGCCAGAAGGACAAGAAGAAACCATGTTGTAGCCAAGGAAGAAGCCCGATTGCCAGTAGGCACTGCTGGAACAAGTCAGTTACAAGGTACGCTGATGAAGAAGTGTTGTTAAGCAGTACACACACCCTTACACTTCCCCATACTGTGCCTTTTCAAAATCCCAAACAATACACACAAAATTTCCAGTTAGAGCTGAAATACCCCCTTACAAAAGTGCACGGACAGAATATACAGCAGCTAGGTTGATACTGAGTGTGCACAAGCTTTAACAGTTTCCATCCCAGTAAAACACTTACCAATCCTAAACACTTACACAAATAATTAAGTTTTCAAAAGCAGTACATATCTGCCACAAAATTAGCCCTAACAGTTTTAAAAAAAAGCCCTAAATTAAACAGAGGTCTCTTGACAGGAAACATCTGATCCTGTCAATAAAAAATACCAGGTTTCTAAAATCGGAAATACTGCTTTTAGTCATAAAATAAAATAATGTTTTCTTTAAAAGGGCAATATTTTCTGTGTGGCAGAGTTCCCCTATGGGGACCATCTGCCAGAAATGACGCTCTATGATTCTATGAAGAGGTTTGCTGATTCTGTGGAGCCCCAGAGCTGCTCCCTCTCAAAGCAACAAGAAGGTACTGAAATTGTCTACACTCTGACTGGTGCTTTCCCTCCAAGGTGCTAGACAGTCAATCAGCAGTCAGAAGGAAGGCGTGGGAAGGAACCACAGCTTTGTGGAGGATGCCACTCTTATAGGCAAAGGCTACTGAAGCAGTGAGGAGAATGAATATCTGCTTCTTCCCTTATAAGATTTCACCTTAAGTCATTACTGGGCAATTTTGTTTCCTGAAAAAAATTCAGATTTTTTTACATCTACATCCGCCAACAAAAATAAATGCAGTAACAGATTACACATCAGAGTTCTAATGTCATTTTTGTAATGCTCAGCTCTTTGGAAACAATCGCCAGCAACGAGAGAGCACAGAATGTCAGGAAACAATTACCAGGAAACAATTACCAGGAATTAGAGCACAGAAGGTCGGGAATTGCAAAACAGTACCAATAACAGAATCCTGAAATTCAGAAGTTTAATGTCTAACAGGACATTCAAACTATGAAGGTCTCAGGAAAAATGTTAGGGGGAAAAAGCGTGAACTTTTAGTTATGTACTCACCATAACTTCAGATGTTTGGGATCCATCTCGCCTACATTCTGACTGATGGGTTCGGAGCCGATCCCTCGGCTCCGACTCGGCACGCTTATGCCAAAGAGCGAAGTCTCTTATTGGCTGAGCTTACTATATCCCAGGATGCACCACTACCAGTCCCCAGATCTAGTTTGTCCGCATACATGCACACACACACACGCTGCTTATATAACATCGTCAGATGAAACAAGATAAAAAACAGTAGAACTCAAAACCGTTCAATCTCTTCTGATCTCCAAGGCAGGGGAAGGAGGGTGGGTATTAGGAATGTAGGCGAGATGGATCCCAAACATCTGAAGTTATGGTGAGTACATAACTAAAAGATGTTATGTGATCCTATCTCGCCTACATTCTGACTGATGGGACAGCGTCCTAGCACCTGAATCCTGGGTGGCTCACTGGAAAACACTCCTGAGTACCGTGGAACCAAATGATGCTCGCCCTTTAGATGCCACATCCAATTTATAGTGGGAAATGAAAGTGTGCGGGTTGGACCAAGTAGCTGCAGCACAAATCTCAGAAATAGCGAGCTTGGAATGAAAAGCAATAGAAGTAGCCATAGCTCTGGTAGAGTGAGCTTTGATAGATGTTGTAAGTTGCTTATTTGAAGAGGAATAAGCCTGAGTTATGCAATCTCTAATCCATTTGGAGATAGTAGCTTTAGTGATGGTTTTACCCAATTTATTATCTGAAAAGGACACAAACAATTGGTCTGTTTTTCGAATTTGTTGAGTCCTGTCTAGATAGAAGCGCAATTGCCTGTGAACATCCAATTTATGGAAGGTGTATTCCGCTTCATTTGAGAATTTTGGAAAGAAAACTTGTAGCTCTAGAGATTGTTGGAGACAGAGATTAGAACAAACCTTTGGAACAAAAGATGGATTAGGCCTAAGTGATACTCTATCCTTGTGAAAAATCAAGTACGGTGGTTTGATAGATAGGGCTTGAAGTTCTGAAACTCTTCTTGCAGAGGTAATTGCAACTAAGAAGGCAGTTTTCCAAGACAGATATTTTAACTCACATGTAGCAGCCGGTTCGAAAGGGGAAGATGTTAAGGCACGAAGTACCAAATCAAGATCCCACGGAGGCGCAGGATGAAAAACTGGGGGTCTTAACAGCACAGCACCTTTAATGAAAGTTTTACATAATCTGCTGCTCATCAATGGTGGATCTATGGATTCGTGAAATTTGGAGATAGCAGCTAGTTGGACTTTAATAGTAGAGACTGAAGATCCTTGAGTAAACAAGGATGTTAAAAATTTCAAGACCTCTGGTATCGGGGCAGTAATAGGGTCTAAGCCCCTGAGTTGAGCCCAGATAGCAAACCTCTTCCACTTACTGAGGTACAATTTCTTAGTGGTGGGTTTGTGGGCCGAAGATAAAATGTGAATAACTTCCGGGTCTAAGGTGTGATTTCTAACTAAAGTCGGAAGTGGAGGAGCCAAGCTGTTAATTTCAAAGTGTGAAGGGACTGGTGTTGTCGTCCCGACTGATGAATCAGCAGGTCCGGAGTTAGATCCAAAAACCAAGGACCGTCCAGAGCATGTTTCTTTAGGTAGGGGAACCATACCTGACGAGGCCAGTGCGGAGCAATTAGTATCATTGTGGACCCCAATTGGGAAGCTTTCTGGATGACTTTGGGGAGGAGTGGAACCGGAGGAAAGGCATAAAGTAGTCCTGTTGGCCAAGGTTGGGTTAGAGCATCCGTAGCTGCCTCCCCCTGACGCGGAGTCAAGGAAAAGAACCTTTTGCACTTTGTGTTTTGTGGTGTTGCAAACAGGTCGCAGCACGGGGTCCCCCATCTTCTGAAAACCTGAGCTGCTACTGTTTCGTTCAGGGACCACTCGTGAGGAGAGAGAATCGTCCTGCTTAATCTGTCTGCCAATATATTGGATTTCCCTGGAATGTGGGTCGCTACCAGGAAACGGTTGGTAGCTACAGCCCATTCCCACACCCTCATGGCCTCTCTGCAAAGGGGGGTAAGATCTGGTCCCTCCTTGTTTGTTTAGATACCAGACCACCGACATGTTGTCTGTGTGGATAGCGATAATGCCTTGAGGAAGAAACTTGTGGAGGGCCTGTAGGGACAGAAGTACAGCCCTCATTTCCAATACATTGATATGGAGAAAGGTTTCGTCTGGAAGCCAAGAACCCTGAACTAACCTGCCCAGACAATGCCCCCCCCCACCCTGTCTGGGAGGCATCCGTTGTCAGGGTGGCCACCGGAGGGGGGATAACAAAAGGTCTTCCCTGATTCAGATTGGATGGCTGAAGCCACCAGCGGAGGTCCCGTTTGCACGTTTCTGTAATCAGTATGAGATGATTGAGGGGGAGATTCTGAAAAGACCATTGTGTCGATAACAGCCACTGAAGAATCCTCATGTGCAATCTTGCCAGTGGAACTAGGAGAACCGTGGCAGACATCGAACCTAAAAGTTGCAGGACCATCCTGGCTGGGGCTTTGGATCTTGGAAGCAGGGCTTGGACTTGACCTTGTAAAGTTTGAATCCTTTCGGTAGGAAGGAAGATGTGCATCAATTTTGAGTCTATCTCTGCTCCTATGAATCTTATGCGCTGAGAGGGCAGCAAGACAGACTTTGACCAATTGAATGTAATTCCCAGGAAGCACCCAGGAGATGGTGGCTTTTAGGTTGTCTATTAGTAGATGCCTGGTGGTGGCAGTCAGGAGCCAGTCGTCCAGATAGGGAAACACTTGGAATCCAAGACTCCTCAGGTGAGCAGTCACTACTGCCAAACACTTGGTGAACACCCTGGGGGCTGTGGTGAGACCAAAGGGCAGTGCACAAAATTGGAAATGACTGTCTCCCAGGCTGAAGCGCAGATACCTCCTGGACGCCTGATGTATCGGTATGTGATAATAGGCGTCCTTGAGATCTATGGAGCACATCCAAACATCCTTCTCCAACAATGGGAGAATGGATTGTAAAGTGACCATTCGGAATTTGGACTTCCTGACGGACTGGTTTAGTTTGCTGAGATCCAAAATTGGTCTCAGGTCCCCTGTCTTTTTTGGCACTAAAAAGAACCTTGAGTAATTTCCGGATCCGATCTGGTCTGTGGGGACCGGTTGGATGACTCCTTTTCTAGCAGCTTTGAAGCTTCTGCGGCTGCAATTTCCCTTTGACTGGGTGGTGGGTCCGGGATTTTTGGACGGTGGGGGTGAGTGTGTGAAGGGAATGGTGTAACCTCCGGCAATAATCCGAAGCACCCATCTGTCCTGAGTGATAGACTCCCAGGCTTTTAGGTGCTTGGCAAAACGGCACCCGACTGGCTCCGGAGCAGCACAGCCGGGCAATCCCTCATGAAGTGTGGGAGGCTGAAGAGCCACGAAAGGACTCGCGGTCTCCAGAATTGCGGGGCCCTCTGCCGCCTCTGGGACGGCGTCTCCCAGAAAAATTTCCCCGTCCTCTGCCTCTGGAAGGGGAATCTTCCTGCTGTTGAGGAAAAAACTTCTGTGATTTGCGGAACCACATCTTCCCTCCTCTTTAGCCTTGGGATAAGGCCGAAGGGAGTGGAATAACGGCACCTACGGCAGATAAAGTTTTTCCCTCTTGCTCACAGCGGTAAGAGTGTCTTTACCTTAGGTCCAAACAAAGAGGACCCATCAAAGGGAGCGTCGGCGAAGGAAAACTTGAAGGCCTCCGCGAAATGACACAAACGGAGCCAGGCTTGTCTCCGTAGAGCTACGCCTGTGCCTGCCGCTCTGCCCGCCCCTTCGGCCGCATATGAAATGAGCCTCATGGACGAGTTAGAAATAGAGGTAAGGATAGCCAACTGAGAGCTAACCGACTGGGCTAGCTGCTCAGGTAGGTTACCTGAGAGGGAATCTGACAACTCCTTGACCAGATCCCTCTGTAGCCTGGTAAAATGTGCCAAATAATTCAGGGACCTTAGTGTAAAGGCCGCTGAAGTCAGGGTGCGCTTCCCGTACCGATCCATGCTCCTAGACTCCTTATTAGGAGGATGGACGGACGTCGAAGCCTCTGCCACGTCCTGTTGTGTAGCAGATGCCACCACCATGGCATCTACAGCCACGCCTTTCGTCAAGAACTCCTTCTCAGGTGGGGCAGACAAAAATTTGTTAGGGCGAGAAGGCACTGGTTCCACAGTATCTGGATGTTCCCACGCCCTCCGACAAACCAAATCCAGGAGCTCGAAGGGCGGAGACACCCAGGAGGCGGAGGGCTGAGCCCCAAAGGCCTTGAGAAGCACTGACTCATCAGCAGAGGGGGGTTTGGATATCCAGCCGCCTCGTTGCTTAAGGATCTCTAAAATGTCTGCGAATGAGACATCATCCGAGGACGACTTTGGGGACCCCTCCGCATCATCAAGATCAGTGTCCGATGTAAGAGACTCGGGGGAGTCCACGTGCTTCCTCTTGCACGATCTCTTCCTTGGGGGCTCCTCCGAAGACAACTCCGAAGAACCCTCAGGAAGAGGGGAACCCCCAGTGGGGGTAACCTCAGGCCCCGAGGCTCCGCTGCCTAGGGACAGGGGAACTGCCAAAGACCCAGTCTCCATGCCCAGGGAAGGTGCCGGTAAAGCCGTAGAGATGGCCGAAGACTTGGCCGAGGCACTCCTCATAGCTCTGAAAGCCGGACCCCCAGAATCCTGGGAGTGTCCGGTCCCCAGAGCCATGATAGCAGACGGAAGTCCCGCAGCCGAAGCACCGAGAGGGAGGCTCGGAACCGACAGCATTGGTCCCGAAACATCACCCCCGGGTCCGGCCGAAGAAGTCCGCGTGCCAAACTCGGACCCGAAGGCCGGGGTTGGAGTAAGGGTCGGAACTGACCCTAGGATCTCCACTGGCTCCAACAGCACCTGCTCCGACGGAGCCGAAGCGGTCGGAGGAGGAATGGCAATGGAATGGGCTATCGGCTCCGAAGCCAATTGGGTTGGAGCTGAAACAAATTTTTGAAAGACTGGGGACTGGAACAGTCTTTGGAGCACCCTGTCTATGTCCGAATCTGACATCCTCGATGACCTAGAGGAGACTGAACGGGTTCGAGTTGGCCTCTTCAACGGCCCCAAGGGGCTAGGGGACTGGCTCCGAGGCGACTCGATAACTATCGGCGCCGAAGGAATGCACAAACCAGTTTCCATCGGTGCCGAGGAGGACTTAGGTGCCGAGGAGGAAGTGTCTGAGCGGACAACCTTCATCGGCTCCGAGATCAGTGGAGCCGATGAAGGTGACCCGCCTCTCGATGCCCCAGCCATCGGCTCCGAAGCCAGAGGAGTCGAGACTGGAGGCATCGAGGCAGACCGTTCCGCCCTCGGCTCCGAAGTCCTTGGAGCCGAAGGAGAAGCCCGCCTATGTCTTTTGGCGGTCGGGTCCGACGGACTGGTCGGAGCCGACGCCCTTTTCTTTTTAGCAGGAGAAGGAGAGGATGCTAAAGCTTCTTCAAAAGAGGGTTTTAGAAGGCCTTTCAATATAAGCTTATTTTTCCTCTCTTGGAGGACCCTCGAGGAAAAAGCGTGACACACGCTGCAGGACTCCTGCAAATGTTTGGCGCCCAAACAATATACACAGAGAGAGTGGTCATCCGTGATAGACATTTTAAAACTACATTTAGTGCACTTCTTAAAGCCCGAAGGCCTAGGAGCCTGAGACATTATAAGTAGAACTGTGTAACTCTCTCACAGACAAAAAACTCTTTGAAATAGACTGACACTACAAAGATTAACTCG
This sequence comes from Protopterus annectens, assembly GCF_019279795.1. Classification (NCBI taxonomy): domain Eukaryota; kingdom Metazoa; phylum Chordata; order Ceratodontiformes; family Protopteridae; genus Protopterus; species Protopterus annectens. The sequence continues at coordinate 538,574,766 of NC_056742.1, read as the reverse complement.
CCGTTAAGAATGACAGCCCGCAATTAAATTAAGGCCAACTGAAGACATCAACAGTGAATAAATCTAAGGGAATCCAAGAACCCTTAAAGGTTCAAAAAGGGATTGACTGACAGGGAAGGCCCTACAGATCAAGGGGGGCCTGTAGCCAGAACAACACCAATCACACACAAATTTTCCACAAAAAATTTTCAAAACACACACAACAGCACAGAGTAGCTGTTAAAACAGCTTTTTGTTAAGAAATAGCAAATTTCTGACAGAAAAAGTTAGTGAAAAGACACTACTTAGCTCAGCCAGCTCGAGACCACGTCTTTGCTAGTTAGCGGCAAACGAGATCTGGGGGACTGGTAGTGGTGCATCCTGGGATATAGTAAGCTCAGCCAATAAGAGACTTCGCTCTTTGGCATAAGCGTGCCGAGTCGGAGCCGAGGGATCGGCTCCGAACCCATCAGTCAGAATGTAGGCGAGATAGGATCACATAACATCTTATGGATTCACGATTCTGTTGCCTCTAGTCTTGTCAAAACTGGCAATATAACTGAATGTGTAGTAGTTCAACTAAATGATTTCTCAGACTGCATTACTATAACAATTGTATTATATTATCAAAGCAACAGGAATACTTCTCACAACTGGTTAATATATTAAATATGAATACAGTACTATTACTATGAGATTTTAATTATCCAGATATTAATTGGGCTATTTTAACCATTAGCAGCTGTTACACAAAAGAGTGTATTAATATTATTTCATACCATAAGATTGCATCAATTAATTTTTTGATACTAACTACAGGGAAAATATTTCTGACATTGTTGCTACAGGCACTCAATATATACCAAACATAATTACCGATATACAAAATGACAGCGCCACTCAGTCTCATCATAATTCGGTACTGCTTGACTTGTCAGTATCCCTTAAATTAAAAGGCAACAGCAATATCTAACTATGGACTAATTGATTATCAAGACATAAAAATGTCTATAAATAGCACTGACTGGCTGAAACAGTTAGACAAAACGATCTTTGGTCACAGCACCTTGCAACATTCATTCTCTAATGGTGTAGAGGGGATCACTACATACAAGTATACTTAAAACAAACTACCACCATGATGGTATCTTGAGTTACATAGATTATACAAGAAAAAGAAAACAACTTATTTTATTTATGAGAAACATCCTAATAACTTTTATAAAAATAAGTTAAATGCAGCAAGGTGCTGAAAAAAAAAAAAAAAAGATTAGGCATGAACATTAAATTTGAGAACAGGTTTCTGATGACACAACTAACAAGGAAAAGATCCCGATAATCCCTGCAGTTCTATTAGTTATTATGAAAAGTAAACCGGAACCCCTATTGTCTCCCTTTAATAAATGTCTTCAAACTAGAACTGATTTTTCTTTATGGAAAGAATCTAACATTATACCAATCTATACAAAAAGAAAAACAAAGTTATGTCTTACCTTAATGTTCCATCTGTGTTGTTGATCTTCACTAATCCTTGACTGTGGGGCTTGGTTCCAAGCTTCAAAACCAACTCAAGCCATTTATTTCAGCTCGCACCTTCCAAACTCTCAAGCTAGACTTTACCATAATGCTCCTCTCAAAATGACCTCAGATCGAGTTTGCACAAAATAGTGGCAGAGAAATAGTAAATTAGAATAAGAGACCAGATATGTGTCCCTAATATGAAAAGCCAGTTCTGGAAATTACAATCCACCAAGTCTCAGCCTGGGGAAAGGGGGGGGGGGGTGTCAAGAATTAGTGAAGATTGACAACACAGATGGAACATTATGGTGAGCCATAACTTCTTTACCTGATGCTATCAATCTTCACATAATCCTTGACTGTGGGACAAAGTCCCTAGCTACCAGAATCCTGGGAGGTCTCACGGAAGAATATTCCTAAGCACCATCGAACCAAATGATGCTCATTCCCTAGAGACCTGATCCAATCTGTAATGAGTGATAAAAGTATGAGGAAAAGACCAAGTGGCGGCTGCTGCACAAATGTCATCTAAAAAAAGCATAAAAAACTGCAGAATTTGCCACTACTCTAGTTGAGTGGGCTTTTATTGGACGCGAAAAGATGAGCCCCTTTGATGGACAGATAAATGTGATACAATCTTTGAGGCATTGTGCCAAAGTAACCTTGGAAATGGGGTTACCTAAAGAATGTGAGGAAAAGGCAACAAATAGTTGATCAGATTTTCTGAAATACTTTGTTCTGTGGAGATAAAAGTGCAGCGTCTGTGGACGTCCACTGAATGAAGGGAGTACTTCTCTTTATTAGATAAATTAGGGGAAAAAGAACGGTAGTTGAAATTTCTGATTAATATTAGATTCTGAGACCACCTTCGGTAAAAAGGATGGATTAGTCCTAAGGGAACCCTGTCTCTGTGAAATATTATGTAGGGTGGTTTGCAGGACATGGCCTGAAGTTCAGATAGTCTTCTGGCAGATGTAACAGCCAGTAAAAGTAAAGTTTCACCAAGACAAAAACTTTAAGTCACAAGTAGCTGATGGCTCCAAAGGATACAAAGTAAGGGAATGAAGAACTAGTGCTAGATCCCCAAGGAGGAATGGATTTTTTAAATGGAGATCTCAACATTAGGACCCCCTTTAAGAAGGCTTTACGAAGTTTGTGCAACATAAGGGATGATCCATCAAACCCCATATGGAAGTTCAAGATTGCTGCTAATGGACTTTAATTGTTGAGGTAGAGTAACCAGATTGATAAAGGTTAGCTAAAAAATCCAAAACTTTGTGAACAGGGGTCGAATAAGGATCAAGTTCATTCATAAGGGCCCAAGTTGCAAATTTTTCCACGTTTACTTTGATACAGCTTCCTAGTTGAAGGCTTGTGATGGGCCTCAATGACTTGATGGACAGGAGAGAAAAGGGAAGGATGCCTGACAATCATGGGAATTTGGGAAGCCATGCTGTGAGCTTCAGATGATGAGGTTCGGATGAACCATGCCCTCTACATAAGACAGCAGATCTAAAACTGGGTCCAGTACCCATAGTTTCTGAAGAAGATGAGGCCAAAGGAATGGAAACCAAACTTGTCGAGGCCAAAAGGGAGCAATGAGAATTACTGAGTTCTCCAACCTCTTGGTTTTCTTTAAAAATTAGGATATGAAAGGCATTGAGGAAAAGGCATACAGAAGACCGGGAGCCAATCTGGAGAACAACATCTCTGGTTGACTTCCCCGGATGGGGATTAGGGCAAAATAACTGCTCACTTGTTGTTTAGAGGGGGAGCAAAAAGATTGCAGCAAGATTGGCCCCACTGATGAAAAATCTCCTTCGCCACCACAGGATTGAGGGACCACTTGAGGCATGAGAATGGTTCTGCTCAGTTTGTCCACTATCATGTTGTAGATCCCCAGAATGTGCATTGCTGCAAGAAAGCGGTTGGATGAAATCGCCCATTACCAAAAACTCTGAGGACTTCTCAACACAATGGGTAAGATTTGGTTCCCCCCTGTTTGCTGATATACCAGACTACCAACATGTTGTCTGTCTGAATTGATACTGTTCCTAGATGAAGGGCATCCTGCAATGCTTGCAACGCTAAGAGCGCTGCCCTCATCTCTAGAATACTGATATGCAAGCTGTCCTCCAGTTGGGACCACGTGTCTTGAACTGTCCTTCCCACATAATGCCCCCCACCATATGTGGAAAGCATCCGTGGTCACTATGACTTGGGGTTGCAGAAGGATGAATGGCCGGCCCGAAAGAATCTCGCTGGAGTGGAGCCACCAGGAAAGATCCTGTTTGTAGCGATTGGTAATCAAAATGGGGTGAGACATTGGCTGATCTATCCAAAACTGGGAGGCTAGTAACCATTGTAAGATTCACACTCACAGGCAGAACCCACTGTGTGAAAGTAGCTGACTCCAAGTCAGACTGCCGACCAGTCACTAGTGAAGTCCCATAAGGTTCGGTCCTGGGTCCTCTACTTCTCTGAAGACCAGGCCAACACGAAGGGACTCTGACTGACAAAGTTCGCAGATGATTGCAAGTTGGGAGCAATTATTAACTCCCTGAGTGATGTTGATTGTTGACATCCTACAGAAAGGCCTCACTGAGACCAATGACTGGATTCATAACAGTGGCCTTAAGCTCAATGCCAAACAATGTGTCGTCATGCCCTTTAGGAAAAACCCGGTTCCCATGAATTAATCACATCAATGGTAGTCCATTGAACACAGAAGGCGTTATAAGAAATCTGGGAATACAGGTTAACAGTAACCTCTCTTGATCACCACACTACCACTGTGGTCAGAAAGTCCTTCTATATGGCACATCTCATTACTAAGGGTTTTGCATCCAGGAAGAAAGACGTCATTATCTCGCTCTACTCTTCCCTCATTAGGCCAATCATAGAGTACAATGCCCCATTTGGCATGTACCTCACTAAACATCTGCAACAACTGGAGTGGCCACAAAAGTACCTCACAAAGAGGATCCTAGGCCTTAAACAGTTGTCCTATATGGACAGACTAAAAAAAACTCCCAACTATTCCCGGTCTCATATCGCCTACTTAGAGGCAATTTCTGCTTGACTTACAAAGCCATGTCTGACCCATCTCTGTTAGAAATGCTACATCTAATCCCAATCCCTCCACAACACACGCTCCAGAGACCTCAACCTCATTACCACAATCAACAAAACATGGAGGGGCAGGTTCATAACCCAGAGACTGCCCATGCTATGGAACAGACTTCCCATACATGTCAAGCAGAGCATCTCACTGGCCCTCTTCAAGAGAGATCTTGAGTGGATGGGCAATAGAAAATTCACCCCGGAGATCACTCCAGTGGCTTTACTCGACAGAGGCACTGGGAACTAAGGTCAGGTGGCATGATGCCAGGGTAATCCTATGCTCTAGGCTTGTAAAGGCCCCAGGACCATTAGCCTAGTACACACCTATGAACCTGTGAGATATCTTGCTAAGAGAACAAGAGTGATTGAGGCTGCCATCGAGCCTAATGTTTGTAGGACTAATCTGGCTGGAACACTTTTTGCTCTGAATAATTTGGATGACTTGAGATCTGATCCTTTGTAGCCTTACCAGTGGAAGTGAAGAAATTACTGCAACCACGTCCAACAGGGCTCCAATGAATTCTAGTTGTTATGACGGTTGCAAATTTGACGTTCCGTAATTTATTGCAATGCCTAGAGACGCACAGAGATGCAGAGTGTAATCTCTTGTCCATTCTGACGACTGGTGGTAGCGGAGGAGCCAGTCATCAAGGTATAAAAAAACTCTAAATCCTTGCAGTCTGAGATGAGCTGCTACCACTACCATGCATTTGAACACCCTGGGGTCTGAGGTGAGTCTAAAGGGCAATGCTCTGAATTGGAAATGACTGGCTCCCAGCCGGAAGCACAGGAACCTCCTGGAGAGTTTGTCCATTTTTATGTAGTAATATGCATCCTGCATGTCTGTAGAGCACATCCAACCATCCTTTTCCATAAATGGAAGTATGGACTGTACGAAGACTCATCAGAAATTTGATATGCTGTACTGCTTTTGTTGAACTGGCTGAGATCCAAAATGGGTCTCCAGTCCCTTGTTTTTTGGGCACTAAAAAGAACCTCGAGTAAAACCCAGATCCTATTTGGGCTGGCGGGACTTTTTGTTTGACTCTTTTGTTGAGGAGTGTTTGAATTTTCACTACTGCTGCTTCCCTGTGACTGGGTGGAACATCCTGGAGTCTTTTTTGGGGGTTCTGGACTTAAGAAAGTAGGATATTGTAACCTCTGGATATGATCCCCCACACCCATTTGTCCAAAGTTATCAGTTGCCAGGCAGGATAATGCAGGGATAACCATCCCGCTACTGCCTCCAAAGGCAGACAATCAGGCCTCCATTCAGGAGTCCTGGTAGGAAGTACCAGAGAAAGAATCTCTGGACCCCTGGTTCTGCAGGCCACTTCGGCTTCTACAGTGGTGTCTTCCATTATGTCCCCCTCTGCCCCAGGGATAGTCTTTGCCATGTGAGTCCTGGAAAGGCCCTTGGGATTTTTTAAACCATAGTCTCCACTTCTCTGGTTCCCAGAGTAAGGCCATTGAGGAGTGGAGAAATGTACACCTATGGCAGAGAGAGTTTTCTCATCTTTACATCTGGCCAGAGTGTCTTTTACCTTAGGACCAAAACGGGATGATCCGTCAAATGGAGCGTTAACAGATAATACTTTAAATGGCTCTGCAAAGTCACACAAGCACATCCAGGAGTGCCTTTTAATGGCTATGCCTGAACCTACTGCTCTTGTCATCCCTTCAGCTGTGAGGGCAATCAGCCTCATGGACAAGTTTGAAATTGCTCAGAGGGTGGCGAGCTGAGAAGTAACTTTGTCCCATACCCCTTCAGCTACTGCTCCTGAGAGAATACCTGAGAGCTCTTTGACTAGATCCCTCTGTAAGCTTGTAAAGTGCTCCATGTAGTTCAAGGACCTGAGAGCAGAGGTTGATAAAGCATAAATGGGCTTTACAAACCTATACATAGTCCTAGACTCCTTGTTATGAGGATGGATAGTTGGACTTTCCTCCGCAAGTTCCTTCTTAGTGGCTGCTGCTATCACCATGGCGTCCACAGGTATACCTTTAGACCAATGTTGCTGTTATATTTGAGGGCAGAAGGATCTGGTCAGGTCTTCTGGGGATCGGTTCGATGGTGTCTGGCATCTTCCACACCCGCTGAGCGATCAGTTTAATGAGCTCATCAGCAGGTGGAGAAATCCACGAAGTAAAAGGTTGGGCACAAAAAGCCTCCAGGTACAGAAAAACTCCTCCGAAGGTTGGAGGAAAGAACGGCCACCCCTCTGCTTCAGAATGTCCCCAAAGGAAACATCAGGGGTGACCTGGGGGAACCTTCCCCTTCATCAAGTTGGTATCTTCGGTGAAGGACTCCTCCAGGGAGTCTAAGCACTTCCTCTTGTGCTTTTTCTTTACAGGTACTTCCTCAGGAGGATGTTCTAGGGAAGTGTCCAAACAGGAAACCACGAAACAGGGTCTTTCCTGGGGCTATTGTGCCTTCTGTCCCAGGGTAGAGACTGATGGAAGCTCAAGTCAAGGGAATGCAGATATCTGGGGACTTGCAGTTTCTGCCATCCCTGCTGGACCAATGGACACAGCCTTCTCCATGATTCAGAAGGCCAACCCCCCCCCCATAGAGAGATGGGAGCCTGGAATCGAAATAGGCTCCTTCGGAACCAAGGTCCCACCCCGCACCAAGGAGGCAACCCCCAAAACGCAGCCTGAGTCGATCCAATGAAAGCCGAAGCACAGAGGATCATGGAAAGCTGTGAAATTAATGAAGTTGATCCATACACCTCAGAACCAGCCAGCAAGTCTCAACCCCGGGAGGCCTCCAGTGCTGAAAGCCCGGAGGCACTCAAGGCAACCCTTAGTTCCAGAGAAGAAGTTGCTACTGGAAAAGAGACAGTCTAAGACCGGAATGTCGGAACTGTGGGCTCCAATGACTCAACAGGAGTTGGAGAGGAATAACGTATGGTGTCTTAATATGGCTGCTCCCGGTGCTGGTTTGGATAGGAACCAGACACAGTCCCCTTACAGTCAGGAGCTGATCAACTCCACCAGTCTCACAATGTCTGAAAGGTTCATAGGTTGGTACTGAGCTATCTGCCAGAAGGCATATATTAGCCCAGCCACGTTGTGCGGTATTCACCGCCCCTTTAGTAGTTTCCTAGACCCTTGTACTAACAGCTAGTACCCTTGGCCCCTATCTAGTAGTGCTGATAGTGTGATCCCAGGTGTGAACTTTCTGTTATCCATCCACTCATCAAGGTTCCTCTTGAAGAGCGATAGTGAGGGGCTCGGTCTTACGTAGATCGGGACCCTGTTCCATAGTAAGGGAAGTCTCTGCGAAGGGAATCTATCCCTCCAGCATATTCTATTCATTGTTGTGTTGAGGTTTATATCCCTAGAGCGTACAGCTCGAGTAGATTTGGTTTTGCTAAGATGGAGCATGTTCAACGATTCTGGGTTGGACATGGCTCTGTACGTTAGACAGACATCGCCTCTGAGAAAGCGGTATGCAACAGAGAACAGTCTTAGCTCTTTCAATCGTGCTGCATAGGGCAACTGTTTGAGGCCAGTAATTCTCTTGGTTAGGTACCTCTGTGGTCTCTCCAGCTGCTGGAGATGTCTGACTCAGAGAAACTGTTAGTGGATCGAACTGAAGCAATCAAAGGAGACTTAGGGAGTCTCAGATCGACAAAGGGGCTCGGTGGTCTGTCCTTGAATGGGTCAATAGGAGGAGAATATCCAGATCTTGGAACAAAAATAAGCTCTGACTGCTCCGGTAACTGAAGAATCTTTTGGTGCCAAGGTACATGGAGTCGACCCTGAAGTCTTGGTAGGTGCAGAATCTTTTTTGCCATTCCGTACTATGGAACTCTTCAACACCAAAGGCTGCTTAGAAACCTTTTTACGCAGTTCCGAAGTGTTGGGAACAGGAAAGGTCACTTCTTAGAAGAGGATGATGAAGATTAAGAACTAGCTTCCATACAGGTCCCAGACATGGCCTCTTCAAAGTCACCGTTAAGCAGTCCTTTAAAAATAAGATTGTTTTTCCATTCGGTAAGCGTCCTAGCGGAAAAAGCATGGCAAATTGAACAGTACTCCTGTAGATGAACTACGCCTAGGCAATAAATGCAGCACACATGCCCGTCCGAATTGCGCATTTTCCTCTCACATTTCTGGCACCTTTTAAACCCAGAGGTGCCCTTAGATGGGATTCAGATTTATCAGCCTTCGTCTCACACACACACACAAAAGAAAAGGAACAGAGAAAGATTTATTTATTTATTTATTTTTTTTTAGGGAATACCTGAATATGCATAAAGAAGTACCAACAATGGTACTGGGAAAGAACTACCAATGGTAGAGCAACAGAGTGAGGAAGAGACACATGCACATATGCTATTTCAGCTAGTGACAGGAGCAGGTAGAGGAAAAAAAACACTAGAAATAACAGGGAGACATAAAAAAAGAAAAAAAAAGGATATTTTTAAGGAAGAAATTACTTTAACTATAAGCCAAAGCTAGACAGCTGTCATGCGCGTCTGACACATGAAGCAGCAAACAAGATCTAATGTAATTTTGAGAGGAGCATTATGGGTAAAGCCTAGCTCAGAGTTTGGAAGGCGAGAGCTGAAATAAACGGCCAAATCGGTTCTGAGGCTTGGAACAGAGCCCCACAGTCAAGGATTATGTAAAGATTGACATCAGATCATAAAATTATAGCTCAGCTGGTCTTCCATCCATCCCTGGCAAGTGTTCCTGAAAGTGGCCTTATTGACAAATTATAAATTAGCATTACAAAATACTAAAATTCCCACAAAAACAACAGGACTCAGAGACAGCTGCAGGATCCAGTACTAACAAATTTTAATAACAAGCGCTTCCGTGGATAACCCCACTTCATCAGAGGTCAGTATAAAATAAAAATGCCCCTCTCATTTATACAAACACCCCTGAATCACACAACATATAACAACCAATTGCTTCCAATAAAACAATCAGTAATTATTCTACAAAGCAGTATATAAACAATTCACTATAAATTAAAAAAAAAAAAAAACTATATATGTATATATATATATATATATACATATAATATATGTATATATTATATATATATATATATATATACACACACACACACACACACACACACATTACAGTATAGTATTATTAAAAACATCTAATCAAGAAGGTCATCTAAAAAGTTGCCTAGATTTTAACTTAGGCTGTAAGGGGACATATTCATTCAATCCATGACGCATTATCAATTATACAATAGTGTGTCTATTGAAATTTGTTTGCACTGGATCCTGCAGCTGTTGTTTTTGTTGGAATTTTGGACATGTATTATATACAGGACAAGTGAGTTTGGGAGCTTTGGTAGCTGTGTTGTGCTTTATTACAAAATACTAGCCAACATGGCTCTAATTTTTCGATTGATGTTACAGGAAACACGCTTGATGATCTGCATGAAAGTGTTTTGAACTATGAAAAAAGGCTGCAGAACACCAAGCTTAAAAAACTAGAGAGAGACCTGAATGATTTCCAGTGCAGAGAAGTCTTTTCTTGGCCCAGGCAGTCCAATTTGGTATCCAAGCAACGCCAAGAAGCTCCTCCCAATTTAGATGAAGTGAACTCACAAGTAGTGATGCCCCTTATACCTAACCAAGAGATGCAAATCTCTACACATGTGATTCAAGTGACAGGAAATTCAACAACTCCCCCTGTATCCCAGAAGACAAAGGAAAGTAAAAGACCTTTGGGAGGCAGTTCGGTAGCTAACGATGCCAAAAACAGTTCAAGTAATGAAGCAGTTTCTTTCACATTAGTTGCCCAACAAACTGTAGAGACTCCAGTTCTACCTTTTGTACTAAACAATGCATTACCAATCGGAGATCGAAGAGCACACGGAGGAGAGGGAGAACTCGTCAAACACAAGGAGATATACGCCAGAACCGAATGATAACTTGCAGCAAGAATAAAAAAAAATGGTAATCAATCTTTCTTCTTTTCAGTTAACAGAAGCACAGTGTTCACTGTTGAATAAAGGCCTTTCCTTCATTCCTGCGCAAAAAACAGTAATGGTAGATTTGCTGACGGAACTTAAACTTTTTGGCAGGAACTTAACTTTAAAAACCATGTTTAAGGACAATGAAGCTGGGAATGATTACGGTTTTAAAAGACCCAGCACATTTGTACCAGAGGTGCATCCCATGGTAGAGGCATATATTAAAGTATGCGAGAAGCAAATTAGTGAAGTTTTTTAGATAACAGACCAGCAATGTTTTACAATTTAAATAGAGATGAATCTGAATATCTCACACAACTAAAAGCAATGCAGTCCATCGAGATTAGACCAGCTAATAAAGGGGGAGGGGTTGTCATTATGGACAAAATGTTTTATGTGCAGCAGATGCTTGAACTTCTGAATGACAAGAGAAACATACCTACAAATCTCTAAAACTATGGTTAGAGGCGTTATTGATAACATTTCTGTCCTAATTTTTGATTTATTAGTGTCCTGTCAAATTACGGAGGAACTTTTTAAATATTTTTCTGTTGGCAATCCGGTAGTTCCTATTATTCATGACTACCGAAAAAACACAAAAATCTGACGCGCCCCCCAATTACACCTACAGTCTCAAGTAGAGGCTGGGCAACTTGAGGCTATATCCATTTTTGTAGAGAAGAGTTTGCACCCAGTTTTGGAAATTTGTGGTACTATATTAAGAGACACCAAGACATTTCTTGGCTTACTTTATGCTAAAATGAGAGAGCTGAATAATGACTTTCTTTTTGTTATGATGGACATAGTATCTCTCTTTACAATAATACCTAATGAATGCGGCATTGAGAATGTATGTGAATTGCTATATACTAAAAAAGTTTTTACTTGTGCTAAAATTAACGATATGTAACCCACTTGAGATTATTTTGGAGAATAACATGTTCATATTTAATGAGACGTTTTACTTGCGAAAGGTTGGCGTGGCTATGGGCACAGCTTGTGTGAAAAGCTACGCCAACCTAGCATTGGTACAATTTGAGCACAATAGTCTACTCCAAGGCAATGATTTTAGTGATGCAGTTTTATGGTATGTACGTTTTGTAGATGATATCTTCCTTTTACGAGGAAGTACAGTAGAAAGATCAGAACAATTTATCATCTTCATATGTCTACCAACTTCCTGAGGTTCGCTTAAAAGTACTCTAATGAGAGAAGAGTTTTTAGATGTAAAAGTTGGTAAGATATAACCTGTGGGATTAACTACAGACCCGTACAAAAAACCTAGCAGAAAAAATTGCATCCTACACAAATCAAGTATGCACCCTAGACATGCGAGTAAGAATGTTCTCAAGGGGCAATTCTTGAGAATGAGCAAGATACACAATACAGATGATGGGTTAAATGCAGCGGTCTCTACAGTGAGGGAAAATTTCATGGATAAGGGGCTATAATCAAACTGAGATAGATGAAAGAGTCAGTCATATGTAGAAAGTACGTAATAGTAGTGGAAAACCTTACTTTTCCCATTCAACAGAAGGGAGCCCTAGTAATTCTAGGGCTAATAATGACTGGATTAGATTTCCAGTGTCATACTCTAGTGATATCAAAATATTTTGTAACATTTTTGAAAAAAAAAAAAATGGAATATATTAACATCGATAACTGAACTAGACAATGCAACTGATACAGTATCATATTATCACATTTCTCATTTATTAATAGAAAGTCACTTAAGAGGCAGCGCTGTTATAAGTCCTCAGGAATGACCAGCAAGACATGGTCAAACAGAGTAGGCACCTTCCCCTGCAGAAATTGTACAGCCTGTAAGTACATATATTCAGGCTCTTCTTTTTTGCACAGAAGTCAGAACTTTAAAGTTGAGACTGACTTCTATGCAGATTGTAAAAAACGCAGGATGTGGTCTATTTTACTTTTTGTAAATACTGCGATGCTTTTTATATAGGGAAGACAAATAGATGCCTTAAAGACAGAATCCTGGAACATATGAAGGACATTGTAAAAAAATAAGGAAACTAGTGCACTGGTTAAGCATGTACAAGAAAAAGGGATGCACCATGTTTTTAACTTTTTTTTATTAGAGATTTTATCAGAAAGCTTGAGAGGTGGAGATATTATGAACAGGACAGAGGAGGTTGAACAGAAGTGGATTATGAAACTGCAGGCTGACACCATACCATTATTTCCGGGGGGGGGGGGGGTTATCATTTAAACCTATTTTGAAAGCCAGACCACTGAAACATTAAAATTTGTACATTTTTTAAATATTTTTAGCGTTTAAGTAATTAAAGCTTTTAGATAAATGCAGTTTCCAATTTAGTTAGTCCAGTCTCCACTGTGATAGGCTGTCCTTTAATTTAAATTTGGCTGTTCAGTAGTATGATTCAAGTCTGAAGAAGCGATCAGTTTGGATCGTGAAAGTGCCAACTTCTCATTAAATTTAGTTTCTTCTCTTCCTTCAGTCGTGGTTTGTTCATTATTTTATTATTTTTTGCTTTGAGGTGAATAACGAGTGTTTTACCCAGTATCTGTGCCTTTTTTATTATATTTGACACTTGTGTCAGATGTACCATAACATTCCGTTACTGGACCTTGTCACAATACCTTTAAATAAACATTGCTGGTTTAGTAAATATTCTGATGATTGCAAAATTGTTTTCCTTACAAGTTTTGTTGCAGACTTTGACAAAGTGAACACTGCAGGAATCAAATAGGAGATTGTCCAAATACTACAGCATTAAAATGTACTACCAGTAGGTGCAGTGTCATGTACTTTGGTAGACCAAGCTTTAAGAAGTCAAATATTCCATCACTAATACAATGACCCAGGTTATTATGAAGTCTGCAAACTTTTCAATTGAAACACGTGCTTAGACCATTCGTTGTAGGGCAGCAAAGAAATAGCACTTACACTTAAGACTTTCAAACCTAATGATTAAACGGGTCTATCAACATTATGTGACGTACATATCAGGCCTGCTCTTGAATATACATTTTGCATCTGTAATGTTGTCAAATGAAGAACTCCGAGTCAGTGCAAAAGAACTGTATGAAAAACAAATCCTGCTAGTTAGACATTTCATTATATGAAGAGATGCAAATATCTTGATTTATATACAATACAGTATCATTAGACAGAAAAAAGAAAAGGCTCCGCTTGCTAGTTTTATTTCACTCTACAGCCTCTGCTAGAGATCAGTCTTTATGACAACACTTTCACACACACATAAAATCATTACAAAAATTGTACACAAAAATCAAAAGAAAAAAAAAACGGAGGAGTTCTATTAAAGTTAAAGAATTACACTGGTGTGGAACATACCACCAGAAATAATTAGGAAGGAAAATCATTTAGACACATTTAAGAGGCACTTGGATAACTGGGTTGGGTGGGGGTTAACACTAATGGTCAGGAAAAGATATTCCTCAACGGCAAGGCAGCCTGAACACTAACTTATTAGGACACTGGAAACAGCAATCAAACTGCTACTTCACAACAGGCAGAGCACAGGAACAGAACACAAACGCACACTTCTCAATAAAACAAAGGAAGCAAAGCCAGACAGAATACAGAAATGGGACTCAACCAAGAAATAGAATTTAAACAGGCCAATGAGCTAATACACACACACTATAAATATATATATATATATATATATATATATATATATATATATATATATGTATATATATATATGTATATATATATATATATATATATATTCTGGCAGTGGTTCCAGCCAGAAACAGTCTATTGGCTATTTTGGGTCAATTCCTAGCTCTTTTCAACCCCCTGCTATAAAGCCCGCTTTAGCGTGATTTAGCGCGGAGTTGCCCATAGAGCACCATCGGGCAGCGCCGGTTAAACAAGGTTAAACTATTTCTGGCTCCGTAAAGTCTGCTCTTCAATTTTTCCCTTAGAACTTCTCTACTTGCAATCTAAACAGTCTATTCTCTATCTCAATAGCTCAGCACTTGCTCCTAAAGCATTTTTATATAGGTAAAGTACTTGTATACTAAACAAAGTACTACATTAGCCTAGAATCCCCTCATTTCCCTATAGGTCCCTTCTGACTCAGTTACACAGCAAACTTCTTCACTTTTTCTAGCATGTCGAAGGGTCAGTTGCTAGCATCCTCTCCTGTTCAGCTGGTGAATCTGGGCATCTTGAGGCAATGTTACAATTGCCTCATGTACACAGACAACCCACTCCTTCTCCCACAAAACACAAATACATGTGAGAGATGCAACTATATAGCCAAACTGGAGGCTGAGCTCTCTCAACTCAGGACTGGCAAGACCAGACAGGAGGAGAAGGAAACCACGCACACCACAAACCCAGTTTCACATAGAACTATCACAACTGCAAAACAAACACATAAACACACAAAGACATACTCGGAGGCACTGATCAAAAATCTACCAAAACTACAGAGGCCTCCAAAGCAGACACCCAAGCAACTGCCACCTCAAGACATAAGACATGCAACACATAGTTCTCAAAGTCAGTGTGCTTTAAGGCCAAACACAATGCCAGACACACTTGTTATAGGTGACTCCATAGTCAGACACACTGACGTCCCACTCACCATACTGAACAAGGAAAAGATCACAGTAAGCTGCCTGCCAGGCGCTAGAATCCGCAACATAACACAAGCACTCAGGTCACTCCACAGCAAGTACAAGTATGACTCAGTCATTGTCCATGCCGGTGTGAACGACCTGAGACATACCTCCCTGGACTACATGAAAAGAGACATAGAGGAGCTCTCAGATTATGTAGCCCAGGCCGGTATGACCCTGACCCTGAGCAGTATCCTACCCTCACCAAGAATGATGTCACAATACAGAGACAAAATGATCAGCTTTAATAATTGGCTTAATTACTGGTGTCATTCTAAGGGGATCCAATGTCTGTCTGCCTGGGATGACATGCTTGACAAGCCACGCTGCTTCAAGGGACGGCTTGCACCTGTCACCCTGGGCTTCTGGATATTGGCAAAGGCTCTTGCCACCCCATAGTGCCTTTTTAGGCAAGGCTCAAATGATAAACCTACCCCTAGAAAACAAAAATGGAGAAAACTAAGGGTAATACTGCTCAATGCCAGAAGTCTAAACCTCAAGATGCACGCCCTCGAAGCCCTCCTCAGTATGGAGAACATCGATGTCTGTGCTGTGACTGAAACCTGGTTCAAGGCTCCTCAGAGCACCCCAGCACTATCAGGTTATACCTCATATCATGCGTTCCGGCCCCAAAATCCGGACCGAACCACAAAAGGAGGGGAGTATCCATATTCATAAAGGATACCCACACCTCCAGGTTAGTGGCAACGCACGAAGCATCGGAGACCATCCAGGTGCAATTAACCATAGGTAAAACTGCCCTACAGTTTGTAACATGCTACAGACCACCTTCTCAAACTCAGGAAACCCAAACAGCCTTCCTGAAGACACTGGAGAGTATGAATGTCTCTCCAAACACCATCATATTGGATGACTTCAACTACCCAAACATAGACTGGGAACATTACTCAAGCCCCAACACCCTAGCCCAAAGGTTCCTTGAGTTCATAAACTCAAATGCTATGGAACAACTAGTCACCATTCCCACAAAAGGAGAAAATATACTAGACCTGATCATCACAAACATGGGGACAAAATGCTCCACACCGGAAGTATATCCCTCATTGGTGAGATCAGACCATAAATTAATCTCACTTGAGATCCACATCCCGCCCCCACCCCCAGCAAAAAAGACTACAGTGAAGAACTTCTCAAAAGCAAACTTCACACTTCTTAAGACTGGAGTGGTATCCTTCAAGGCCCCCGAGCCAGTGGAAACCACAACCCACACTGCTGAAACCCTTACAAATGCCTTCTACGAGCACCTCCAGGAATGTATGGATCAAGCAATCCCTAATAAAATCAAGACCCTTTCCACCAAAGGCAGGCGCCCGGTCTGGTGGACTCCAGCCATAAACAAACTCTACAACAAGAGGAGAAAGCTACTACATGACAGAGCAAAATCCCTAAATGAGAAGGCATCTCTGATCAATACTAGCAAAAAACTGCGATCACTCATAAAATCATCCAAGGCCAACTTTGAGAGAAAAATCGCTAATGATACAAAAGACAATCATAAAGCCTTCTTTAGCTATGTTAGAAACCTGGGTGGAAACTCCCAGATATGCTCAGAATTAGTCCAAAATGATAAAAAAATCACTGAACCCACAGACATTGCCAACATACTGGCAGACAGGTTCAGTGCAAATTTCTCCCCTCCCTCCCCACCCCAAAAGGAGAAATATCTATCCCACCAGAGTCTAGCCTCCCAAACATCTCAGATGCCCAGGTGAGAGCTGCTCTCTCTAAAGCAAAAAACACAGCATCAATGGGACCGGACGGTGTCCCCGGCTGTGTGCTACATGAACTCAATGAGGAACTAAGCCCACACATAAGGCTGCTGTTTAATCTTAGCCTTACTACAGGATACGTACCCAAAGAATGGCGTACGGCAACTGCGGTCCCACTCCACAAAGGCGGTGCTTCTATGGACCCTGGAAATTACCGCCCCATAAGCTTGACGAGCCTTGTCTGCAAAGCTATGGAGAGGATCATAATGGAACTCATAAATAAAGACATTGGGGACCTACAGACACTGGATCCTACCCAATTTGGCTTTGTCAAGGCAGATCCTGCCTCTTGGTCGACTTTTTCGAAACAGTCACTAAGGCCATTGATGAGGGTAAGGCAGTTCACACAGCCTACCTTGACCTAGCAAAAGCGTTCGATACAATACCCCACTCGGGCATCATAGAAAAGCTCACCAGCTTAGATGTAAACCCATATGTCACAAGATGGGTTGCAAACTGACTCAAGGACAGAACACACAGGGTTAGAGTTGCTGGTGCCATGTCAGACTCTAAGCCGGTCACGAGCGGTGTCCCACAGGGCTCAGTCCTGGGCCCCCTCTTGTTCGGCATTTATTTTTCTGAAGTGCAGGCAAACATAGGGGGATTGTGGCTGACAAAATTTGCAGATGACTGCAAACTGGGCACCATAATTGACACTCCATCAGACACAGACATCCTCCAGAAAGGTCTCATAGAAATGGATAACTGGTGCCAGAGCCATGGCCTTAAGCTAAATGCCAAAAAAATGTATAGTCATACCCTTTGGGAAAAACAAGGTAACCCCTAATTACCACATAGGTGGTAATCCATTAAACACGGAAGAAGTTATCAGGGACCTGGGGACCCAAGTTGACAGTAACCTCTCTTTGACACTCACACTGCCAAAGTGGTTAGGAAGACCTTCTACATTGCCCACCTGATCATGAAGGGATTCACATCCAGATCAGGAGAGGTCATTGTACCCCTGTACTCTTCACTTATCAGACCAATGATGGAGTACAACGCCCCATTCGGAATGTACCTTACCCGACACCTGCAGCAGTTGGAAAGACCCCAAAAGTTCCTCACCAAAAGGATAAAGGGGCTCAAACATATGTCATACAATGCCCGACTGAAGAAACTCCAGCTCTATTCAGTCGCATACTGTCTGCTCAGAGGTGATCTGTGCCTGACATACAAGGCCATGTCCAACCCGGAATTAATGGACATGCTCCACCTCAAAAAATCCAAATCCACCAGAGCCACGAGAGCAAGAGACTTAAACCTCAACACAGATATAAATAGGACGTGCTGGAGGGACAGATTCATCACCCAGAGACTCCCTACACTATGGAACAGAATCCCAGTCCATGTGAGGCAGAGCCCCTCACTGACTCTGTTCAAGAGAAATCTTGACGAGTGGATGGGAGATCGTTTTCTTACCCCGGGAATCATCTCTGTATCACTGCTGGACAGAGGCACAGCAAACTAATGGGTATAGTATTCTCATCCTAAGGGGTGGTGAAAGCCACACACACTCTGGCTAGGCTTATAAATGCCCTAGGGTAGATAGCCTAGTATGAACCTATATATATATATATATATATATATATATATATATATATATATATATACATATATATATACATATATATATATATATATATATATATATATATATATATACACACACACACACACATGCACATTATATCTGTACATGCACATTATATATCTGTACATGCAGATTACATATTTGTAAATACACATTATATGTTATGGCACTGTTCTTGAAGGTTGTGCGTCAGGGCTGGCAACTCTGCATGTAAAAATCTACTGCCAATCATTAGCGGACCGCAGTTCCTCTGTGGCAACCCCTAACAGGGAAAAGCCGAAGACAACATACACACACACAGATATAGATATATATATATATATATATATATATATATATATATACACACACACATATATATATATATATATATATATATATATATATATATATATATATATATACACACACACACATATATATATATATATATATATATATATATATATATATATATATATACACACACACATATATATATATATATATATATATATATATACACACACACACACACACACACACATATATATATCTGCATGCATATATATATATATATATATATATATATATATATATATATATATATACACACACACACACATTACATTATATACATTTATACACACACATATATATATATATATATATATATATATATATATATATATATATATATATATACCCGCAGTGGTGGTGCTGCGGTAGCGTTGTCGCCTCACAGTAAGACGCTGTCCGGTTCGATTCTCAGCTAGAACGTCTTCTGCGTGGAGACATGCGTGAATGGGCGTACCTGCGTTGAAGGTTGTGCGTCAGGGCTGGTAACTCGGCACGTAAAAATCAACTACCAATCATTAGCGGACCAGAGTTCCGCTGTGGCGACCCCTAACCGAGAAAAGCCGAAAGACACAACATACACAGACATATATACATTTTTTTATCCCAGTCTTGGGTCTTCTAGTACTAAGTGCAAAAACTTTGAGAGAAACAACATGTCAAGATTTTTCAAATGGCTATGGAATCTGTAAATGCAACAAAGACAGACACAGATCAACTTGCATCAGCCTACAACAAAGTCCAGAAATAATAGACCTGTCAATCCTTGATGGCTTTCTATCTACAGCTCTGTGCCCACTGCTGATAATGTAGCTTCTCTGTACATCTGACTAACTATAGGGGACAAAATCATTTGGGTCATAAAGTACTTCATTATTACAGTTAATCACCTTAAGATGCTTTGCATGACAGGGTATGAAATAAAGTGGCAAGATGTAGATGGCAGTACGACACAGCTTCACAATATAAGTAAAAAAGCAATGCCACAAAAGAATTACATAGCACCTAAACATAGCAGGCTTGCAGTACAGGGGGGGGGGGGGGGGGGCAAAAAGAGGAATTTGACACTAAGGCAACTGCAAAATGTTTTTTTGTCTCAGTGACTGGCTCAGAATTAAATACTCAGGGGGACTTGTTTGCAGCTGTTTTTCTTACTGTTTCCTAAAGATTATTCTAGAAAGGAAACACTAAAAATGAAAGTCTAGCTTCTTGACTGCAAACTATCAGCAGTGACTGATGTGTATTTCTGTGAAATAAATGAGATTTACTGAAGAGTTACCTGGCATCATTAAGGCACAATATTGGTTTACTTGTGGCTAGAAGATTATGTTCGTCTCTATATACTGAATAGTTACCTGGCATCATTAAGGCACAATATTGGTTTACTTGTGGCTAGAAGATTATGTTCGTCTCTATATACGTCTCATTTGGTGAGCTCCCCCCCCACCGATCGTTCCGTCTCCTACAGCAGGTCTGCCTGGATGCTCAATGTTCTTGAAGGTCAAAAACAGAAAGCAGTGTAGCGAAACACGGAGTTAATGAACATTTTACACAACATTCCAGTCATACCTTGCATTAAAGGTATTACAATAAACATTTAGAAACAGATAACTGTATCAACTGCATATCTAAAATAATAAGCTACACTACTATTAAACAGTTATAAAAATCTAAATTAGGAAACAACTTCATTTTGTGTGATAGTGGAGTCCTACTCATCTGAACCAGAAAAAGACAGGAAAAGTATTTCTAAAGAGATAATCCGAGAATATGTGTGCCTTTAACCTAAACAGCATTAAATGCATCCAAACAAAAAATGCTGTGGAGAAACAGATTTACTTTTTTCCTGGTTGTTAATGAATTATTATGCTCTTAATGTTCTCTGTGATTCAGGGTCTTCACAACACGCCACATTCCTGAATGGAGAAAGTGAACGTTTGACCTAGTGCCAGTCTGGGACAAGCTTTTCAGTTGGGGATGACACACAAACACACACACAAACACACAAACACACAAACACACACACACACACACACACACACACACACACACACACACACACACACACACACACACACACACACACACACGACTGTGCCCATTAAATTCCTGGTACTTAAAATCAATAACTGCAGGACTCCTTAACAGTGAACCTCATCCTTTTGGATGAATTTTGGTTCAGAGTCCCGAATGCCATTCCCTAAATCTGTGAATATTGCATTCAGCTGACTGTCCTATTCAAAAGTCAGATGTATATAGTCCACACTGTACAACAATGCAATACACAAAAATAGAATCAAAGGTAAATCCATACTGGTCTGATATTAAGCAGGAATGCACTTTGCTCTTGGACACTTTCTGATCTGAGCCAACACTGTATGGAGCACAGTTACACACAAAACTACACACTGAATACAGTGAGTAGTGTCACAGCATCCATATGTATGCACCACAGAACTTCCTAGTGTGACATTCATGCCCAAGACACACACAAAAGAGCAACACCAATTCAGTAAGGTGGCCACGGAGCATGAAAGTATACAATGACATCTTAGAACAGTGACTTCATCTGTCTAGTCACACGATGAAGGAACATGACAACAACCTATCCTATGTACGGACACCTCTCCAACAGTGTTGCAAGATGTATGCTGCACTACAGAGTGGGGCAACTGCCATACAATAAGCACATCTCCATATAATGCAGCATACATCAAGTGAACTGTGTCAGACTCTCAGTGAGTTCCTACTGTGCACAGTTCACAATGCCCAAAGGTATCTGCACATTTTAAACATGCCTCAAATGTATCTGTGTGTTTTACAATGTGACATGTAACAGAACAGTATCCAAAGATTTCATACTGTGCACAAACTCTAATCACAATGATATTCACAACACAGTAGTCTTTATCAAGTCCTTAATGTGCACTGATTCCATCCAAAAGGTGCCTACACACTTTTTGTAATGCAACACGCATCAAAACACTGTTTAGTGTGTTACCAACAGTGTACTGACCCATTCCAAAAATCCACTTGCATGTTTTATAACACAATAGAGTACTTGCTGCTCTATGACCACACCTCCAAAGCCCTTTACGTGTTTTATAATGCAGCATACAACAGAACAGCGATTAGAGAGTCCCTATGGCACATCGACCTTATCCATAAAGGTATTGGTGTGCTTCACTTCATAATGCAGCACACAACAGAAAGTACAGTTGTGTACACTTGCCATAAATGTAGATGTTGGAGTGTATTCACTGTTGCAGTCAGCCTGATTAACAAAGTCTTGGGTCCTGCATCGGTTGCTGTCCCTTCTTCCATGACATCAGGTTGCCAGGGGTAAAAAACATGCAGCCGATGCCATTACATCAGTTTTTCTTGCCCCAGATGTCAGGTGCCCCTGTAATGGGAAGCAATTAAATATAAAAATACAATGATATACCTCCAACAAAAAAGCAAATACACCAAAAAGCTTTTAAGCATAGTAGAGGAAAGTAGAGGCAGAGCCAAGGAAGTTAGGGGGCTGGAGGGAGGGTAACCAGGATTGCAACAGTGAATACACCAACATCTACATTTATGGTGCAGAATCTGGTTCTCCTGCTGAGACAACAGGGAAGGAGTCTGAGGCAGGTGCCATGGAGCTAACCGTGAGGGGGTACCAATGATGGCATGGCCAGTCTGGTGCAATCAAAATCATCCTTGGTTTGTCCTGTTTGATTTTTAGTAGTACTTTGGGTACAGAGGCAGAGGGAGGAAGGCATAAACTGAAAGTTTTTTCCAGCTGAAGGACAGAGCATCCAATTTCCAGGCTTGTTTGTGGGGATTCCTTGTGCAAAATTTGTCCAATTGGTAGTTCTGGGGAGAGGCGGTCTATCTCTGGGCTCCCCCATTTGCTTGTCAACATGTTGAAAATCCTTGGTTCCAGTTTCCACTCGTGTGGGTCCATGAGGTTTCTGCTTAGCGCGTCTGCCAGTGTATTTAATTTTCCTGGCAGGAAATGAGCTTGTAGGTGCACTTGGCAGCTCAAAGGCTGTGTTCCACAAAGCCATGGCTAGTCTGCAGGGGGGGGGGTAAGAATGTGTACCCCTCCCCTGCTTGTTTATGTACCACATAACAGTGGTGTTGTCTGTCTTTACCATTAGTTGTCCTGGAAGAATGTGGTCCTTGAAGGCTGTCAGAGCATTCTGTACAGCTAACATTTCTTTCTGATTGATATGCAAGTGCATTTGACTTGGATTCCATTTGCCCCAAATGCACTTCCCTGCCAGGTGAGCTCCCCATGCATAGTCTGTTGTGTCTGTTGTTAGGGTTTGGGTGGCAGGGGGCAGTGTGAAAGGTAGTCCCTAGTTTTGGTGGCAGGCCTCTGCCCACCAAAGGAACTCTAGGCTTAGGCAAGGTATGATAAGAATCATTGCTTCTAGATCCTGAGAATGTTGACACCATAGGCTTTTTAGATACCGCTGTAGTTTCCTCATATGTAGTCTTGCATATGGAATTAGAAGAATGCAGTAGGCCATGAACCCCAAGGCTTGCACTATTTGTCTTGCAGACAACAGGTTTTTTGTGGCCACTTGTTTGAAGTAGGCTGTCAAATGAATTTGTTTCTCTGGTGTGAGGAAAGCCATCTGGGAAGTTGTATTCAAGCTTGCTCCCAGGAATATAATTTGCTGACAGGGCACCAGGTGTGATTTCTTTTCGTTTATGGTGTACCCCAGACAAGTTAGAACCCTTTGTACAAAGGCCAGATGATTTAAAGGTATGTCCAGGTTTTCTGCCTGAATTAGACAATCGTCCAGGTATGGGTATATTTGAATATGTCTTTGCCTGCAAAATGCAATGACTGGAGCTAGGCACTTTGTGAATACCCTGGGTGCAGTAGATAAGCCAAAGGGCAGTGCAGAGTACTGATTTGAAGCGTAGGTATCTTCTGGAAGATTCCCTGATTGAGATGTGCAGGTATGCTTCCTTTAAATCTAGTGTTGCCAACCAGGTATCTTTGCCTAGCATAAGAAGCAACTGTGAAGTGTCAGCATCTTGAATTTTGAATCTCCAAAAAGGTGTTTAGAGTAGACTTGTCCAGGACAGGACGCCATGAATTGTCTTTTCTGGGTACCAGGAAAAGTCTTGAGTAAAAACCTTGTCCCTTTTCCTCTTCTGGTACCAACTGAATAGCCCCCATGCTTAAGAGAGAAAGTACTTGCTTTTGGGCCTCTGCCCACTGATTTGGGCGTAGATCTGGCCACCCACTTGGTGTTGGCAACATGTGGAAGTGAAATCTGTATCCCTGGGACACTGTATTTAAAACCCATTTGTCATGGGTAATGAGTTCCCAGTTCTTTACATTAAGAGCAATCTTTCCTCCCAAAGGGGCAGTCAGTTGATAAGTGCTTGGAGATTTTAACAGGAAGTCATTGAGACAGTTTACCATAAGGGGGAGTCTTATTACTCCCAGATTTGGAAGTGGAGGCCCCCCACTGCTTAGTCCTGTGCGTACCCTGGGACTGCAGCCTGGGAGCTCTGCTGGATCTGGGTTTGGACGGGGAGGGTCTGGAAGAGGCAGGAAAGGACCAATTCTTGGAAGGCCAATGCCTGCTAAATCTTGGAGGTTGTACTTGTAAAAAATCTTTAACAGTTTGCAGACATTTAGCTTTTTCTTTCATTTTTTTTTTTTAAGAACTACTTCTGCCTTGTTGCCAAACAGCCGGTCCTGGATAGGATTTTTGGCAGTAGTAGCTTTAATGCCCTTGGGCCCCTGTGAAATGGTCTCAGGATCCGCAGTAGGATTTTTGAAAAGGAACTTGTGAGAGTCAGGGACCCTGTAATATCTATCAGGTTTCCTGGGAGCAGGAGGTAAAGAGTTAGGGGCCAAACTAAATTCTGCAAATGCATCATCAACAATGTCTAGTACAGGACGTATGGCTAAAGGCCTGTGCTGGGGCAGAAGTAAGAAATCCCTGAGCCTCAGAGAAATCCTGACTTTCCCTACGAAAATGCTCCCTGAGAGTATGCAAGGTTTCACCAAAAGAAAAATCCTCTGGGGGAAGCAGAGGGAATGGAGTCCTCAGCATCAGAATCATCATAGGTACATAAGGGTAAATCCTGGTCACCAGAAAAAACAGAAAATTCAGATTCCTGGTCGGATGTATCATAAACTAAGTCCTAGGTCTCTTAGAGGGGGAAGGCTGGCTTTTGCTGATTAAAGTAATAAGGTCTTCAGCCATTCTCATCATCTGTTTTTTTAGGCATAGAGGCCTGACCATGCGGTCTGGGCGTCAGTTTTTTAGGCATGGCTCGAGATTTAGGCCTTGAAGAAGAAGATGGCGTCTGTTTAATACGCAAGTCAGTAGGCCTGAATACACCCTCAGAAACCGCTGCCTGCACAGCGGCTCCAGACCCATCCAAGGTAGACACATCAGCAGGTTCCACAGTTGAAGCATCTCGCGGCATACCGGACTCCAAATGAGTGTCAGTAGAGGCCTGCGAATCATAAGTAGTGGGTATAAGGGGCTGCAAAAGCACCTCACTGAGTACCGGTGAACTGGCGACTGACTTAGAAGAAGCGTCGGCGGCTGCTTTGGACCTAGGCAGCTTGTCTCTGTCTTTATCTTTGTGTAGCTTTGGACCTAGGCAGCCTGTCTCTATCTTTATCTTTAAATTTTTTCGGAATGTTGGTAGTCGAATGGCTGACCAAAGACATATCAGGATAATTGAACCGAGCACCAAAATATTTAGAAGCGTAAATATACCGACGACTGATAGTTCGTGGTTTAAATAAGGCACAAAACTGACAGCGAGGTACGTCGTGGTCAGGGCCTAGGCAAGGAATACAGTACGAATGAAAATCTTTATGAGATATTTGCTTTCCACAAGTAATGCAATTATTCACTTTTACTGACATCGGTTAAGAGCAAGAAAAAGTTTCCCCAATAGGGTACTTAGCTTTTAGTTGAAGACTTTGGTTCTGAAACTCGAAAACAAAAATTTCAGGAGTTAGCTGACCGGCACTTGCGAACTGCTTTTGCTTCGGACACCGCACAGCAAGAAAGACTGATGTAATGGCGTCGGCTGCATGTTTTATACCCCTGACGACCTAACGTCATGGAAGAAGGGACAGCAACCGATGCAGGACCCAAGACTTTGTTAATCAGGCCGACTGAGGGCTACCTACAAGTAAAAAACCCAAATGTAATGACTGCAACAGTGAAACACGAAGAATAAGACGTTATGTCCCTACCATAATGTTCCATGTTAGTTGTCTTCATCTCGCCGTCTTTCTTGCTGTTTGGGTTCGGAGCTGATCCTCGGCTCCGACTCAGCCATCTTCAATAGCTCGAGAGCTGTTTACTGGCTCAAGGCTACCCCTTATCCCATGATGCCTAGCAACAGCTACCCAGATCTCGTTTGAAATAGCTAATCCAGACATAATATGAGAGAAACCAGTTATCAACAAAAGTACAGTTGTGTACCTGCCATAAATGTAGATGTTAGAGTGTATTCACTGTTGCAGTCATTACACTTGGGTTATCCTGTTGGCAGGCAGTCGGCCTGAATTCCAAAGTCCTGGCCCGGCATTGGTTGCTGTCGCCTCTTCCCTGACGTCAGTGCGCCAGGGGTATAAAAGATGCCGCAGACGCCATTTTCTTCAGTTTTTCTTGCCCCAGATGTCAGGTGCCCCCAAAAGGGTAGGCTAAAAAAAATTCTGATCATGAAAAAGCATGCACATTACCTTCATCTACCAGCAAATACACCACATAGGTAGTATAGAATAGAGAAGTACAGATAAGTCCCAGCAATGAAAGGGGGATGGTGGGAGGGTAACCTGGACTCCAACAGTGAATACACTTGAACATCTACATTTAAGGTAGGTACACAACTGTACTATGTTCATCGTGTTTCACTGTTGCAGTCATTACACTTGGGTTGAATCCCAAAGCTGAGGTCGGGTGGCTGGGCCTAAATAGAATTAAGAGTGGCTATGAGGCCCTGCAGAACTGCAGTGGCAAAGCCTGCTCTGGATTTAGAGTAAAGAGGTAAGTGGTAGTGCTTTGAAGAAGTGTGCACTGAAGTCCAGGTTGCAGCCTCCAAAATGTCCTTGGTTGGTACTCCTCTGAGGAAGGCTGCTGCTCTGGTAGAATGTGGCCTAATGCCCTTAGGCACTGATTTGCCATGTTGTGGATAGCAGACACGAATGCAGTGGCCTATCCATTTTGAAATAGTCTGCTTTGAAATAGCTTTTCCATGCGATCCTGCAGCATATGCCACTAAGAGTTGCTCAGTCTTTCTGAAAGCTTTGGTTTTGTCCAAGTAAAAGCGTAGCTGTCTGTGTATGTCCAAAGAATGCAGAAGTCTCTCCCCCTTACTCTGCGGGTTTGGATAAAAGGTAGGCAAATTAAGAAGTTATGTACTCACCATAACGTTCCATCTGAGTAGGTATCTTCATTTGTCTGCAACCTTTCGGATACGGATCCGATCTCGGATCCAAGCCGGCAACTTCTATCATAGCATAGATCCTAGCTCCTCCCCTTACCCATAATCCCCTGCCTAACCTGACTGACCTCAGATCAAGTTTGCCCCATAGCACAGCTGATAAAAGTGTCCCAAAGGGAACATATGCTAATAACCACAAGAACGATCATTTTGGTCAGGGGGAAGGAGGGGGGGATGGTTGCAGACAAATGAAGATACCTACTCAGATGGAACATTATGGTGAGTACATAACTTCTTAATCTGAAGTAGG
Source organism: Protopterus annectens (assembly GCF_019279795.1). Taxonomy (NCBI): domain Eukaryota; kingdom Metazoa; phylum Chordata; order Ceratodontiformes; family Protopteridae; genus Protopterus; species Protopterus annectens. Next base: position 538,547,089 of record NC_056742.1, on the reverse strand, counting down.
AACTTCATTTGTCAGCAACCTTTGGGACAGAGTCCCCAGCTACCTAAATCTTGGGTGGCCTTCATGGAAGGATATTCCGGAGCACCGCAGAACCAAAGGACACCCTACCTCTGGAGACATCTATTTTATAGTGGCTGATAAAGGTGTGAGATGAAGCCCAAGTGGCTGCGGAACAAATGTCATCCAGTGGAACCCTAGCTTGAAAGGCCGCAGATGCGGCAACGGCCCTAGTAGAATGAGCATGGACTCCTTGAGGTGCAGGCCTTCCCGAGCTCTGATATGCTAAAAGAATACAACTCGAGATTCATAGAGAGAGAGAAACTTTAGAAACTGGCTTTCCGAAATTACTTTTGGCAAAAGAGATAAACAACTGATCAGATTGCCTATGATCAGCAGTTCTATGGATATAAAAATGTAGTTGTCTGTGTACGTCTAAGGAATGTAGCTTGCACTCTCCTTTGTTTTGAAAGTTGGGGAAAAACACTGGAAGATTGATAGATTGATTGATGTTCGCTTCCGAAGATACCTTAGGTAGAAAGGACGGATTGATCCTGAGGTAAACCCTATCCAGGTGAAAGACCAGATATGGTGGTTTGACACAAAGAGCTTGCAATTCCGACACTCTTTTGGCTGAAGTTATGACCACCAAAAAGGCGGTCTTCCAAGAGAGAAATTTGAGATCAACCGTGGCCGCCGGTTCGAATGGGGGACCAGTCAAGGCCTGTAAGACTAAGGATAAATCCCATGGAGGTACCACCTCTTTGACTGGAGGCCTAAGGAGGAAGGTACCCTTGAGGAAGGTCTTACACAGTTTGGAAGTGATAAGAGGGCCAGACTCTTGCCCCACGTGATAGTATGAGATTGCTGCAAGTTGTACCTTGACTGTGGTAGAACTAGGCCCCTGGTGAAAGAGAGAGGTTAGAAAATCTAGAACCGACGCTATCGGGGCTGTAAAAGGGTCTAAACGACGGTGTTCTGCCCAAATGGTGAAGCGTTTCCACTTACTTCGATAAACCTTCCTGGTGGAAGGCTTGTGAGCTGCTACAAGAATGGCTTTGACAGGTGATGAGATCCCGGGAGTCCTTATGAGGAGTGGAACTGGAGCAACCAAGCCGTCAGCTTGTGGTTGACCAGGTTCGGAGTCGGAAGATCGAGAGGGTGAGAAATGAGATCCGGGAGGGGATCCAGAATCCATGGTGGATACACTAGGTGAGACCATAGGTAAGGGAACCACGTCTGACGAGGCCAGAATGGGGCAATGAGGATCATCTTGCTCCCCAACTGCCTGGCTTTCTGTAATAATTTCAACAACAGGGGAAGAGGAGGGTAAGCATAAAGCAGACCGGGAGGCCAAGCATGAACTAGAGAGTCTCTCGGGGACTCCCCCGGATGGGGGATCAAAGCGAAGTAATCGTTGCATTTGGTGTTTGAAGGAGAGGCAATTGTTCCCATCGGGCAAATACTTGCTCTGCAACTCGATGGTTGAGAGACCATTCGTAAGGAGTCAGGATAGTATGACTGAGCCTGTCCGCTAGAATGTTGGACCGTCCCGGAATGTGTGTTGCTATGAGAAAGCGGTTGGTGGAAATCGCCCATTCCCACACACTCATGGCCTCGCGGCAAAGGGGGTAAGACCTGGTTCCCCCCTGTTTGTTGATGTACCAGACGAACGACATGTTGTCTGTCTGTACTGCAATCGTCCCTACCGGAAGAGAGTTGTGTAGTGCCTGCAACATCAAAAGCACCGCCCTCATCTCTAGGACGTTGATATGCAAAGAGGTCTCTACGTCGTTCCACGTGCCTTGGACTGTCCTGCCTGAAAAATGCCCACCCCCCCCGGGGTTGCAAGACAGGGACCATTGTACCTGGAGGGTCCACTGCAGGACCCTCATGTTCAACCGGGCCAATGGCAGCAGAGGGATTGCAGCCACCATAGATCCTAGGACCCTCAGGACCAATTCCGCCGAAGGAGTTTGCAGTTGAAGGATGGCCTGCACGTGCAACATCAGGTTCCGAAGCTGATCTGGAGTCAAGAACACAAGCATCTGTCCTGAATCCAATCTCGCCCCAATAAAATCCAACACCTGTGTAGGGATGAGAGAGGATTTGGTCATGTTGATGGTTAATCCTAATAGTGGAGCCAGACTGAGGAAATAATCCCTGCATGAACAAAGTAGATGCCTTGTTGGGGCCATAAGGAGCCTGTCGTCCAGGTATGGAAAGACCTGAATTCCCTGGAGTCTCAGGTGGGCCGCTATTATCGCTAGGACCTTGGTGAACACCCTGGGGGCTGAGGTGAGGCCGAAGGGGAGGACCCTGAATTGAAAGTGACTGGCTCCCAGCCGGAAGTGGAGAAACCTCCTGAAACGCCTGTCCACTAGAATGTGATATTACGCATCCTTGAGCTCTATGGAGCACATCCAGTCTGCAATAAGGGGAGGACGGACTGCAACGTGACCATTCGGAACTTTTCTTTGGGTACCACCAGGTTTAGGAGAGAGAGGTCGAGGATGGACCTCAAGTCCCCCGTCTCTTTTGGCACCAGAAAGAACCTGGAGTAAAACCCTGATCCGACTTGATCTGGGGGGACGGGCTGGATGGCTCTTTTTTGCAGCAGCTGCTGAATTTCTGCAGCAGCCGCCTCCCTCTGACTGGGTGGAACGTCGGGGAGGCCACTGATTCTGGGGGTTACGATAAAGGGAATTTAGTAACCTCTGGATATAATACGAAGCACCCAGCGATCCATTGTTATGGACTCCCACATTGCTAGGTGCCTCGAAAAACGCCCCCCGACTGCCTCCAGAGTGGAGCAGTTGGGTAACCCCTCAGGGTTTCTGCGTGGGCCTCTCAGAGAACGGTTCTCTGGACCCAAAATTCCTGGGACCCCCCACTGCCTCTGGGGCAGCGTCCTCCCTGTTCTCCTCTGCCACGAGAGGACTGGTTGTCCTGAGCAGACTGGGATTGATGCGATTTTCGGAACCACATCTTCTTCTGACCCTTTTGGTTCTTGGAAAAGGACCTCTGGGGCGCAGAGAAGCGGACTCCGATGGCAGACAAGGTCTTCCCGTCTTTCTCGCTCTGGACAAGAGTATCACGAACGGTTTTGCCGAACAGTGCAGAACCATCAAAAGGGGCATTCGCGAATGACGCCTTAAAGGGTTCCGAGAAGTCACAGTGACGGAGCCAGGCCTGTCTTCTCATGACAAGCCCGACTCCGCCTGCTCTAGCGGCTCCCTCCGTAGCATGAGACAACAGCCGCATAGAAGTGTTAGAGATAGAGCAGAGGATGGCCATTCGGGAGGAGTACAGATCCTTGTCTCCCTCCAACATGGACCCTGGGGGGGGGAAGCAGCGTATTCCTTAATTAGATCCTGCTGCATCCGAATAACGTGTGCCATGTAGCTCAAGGCCCTCATAGAGAAGGTCGCTGAACTGAAGGCCCGCTTCCCAAGACGGTCCATCGCGCAAGACTCCTTGCTCGGAGGATGTACCGTGGGGCTCTCCTGAGCCAACTCTTTCTTGGTGGCTGCAGCCACCAACATGGCATCCACAGGGGGACCTCTGATCCAGTGTGATCTCTCTGCAGGGGGGCTCAAAATTTTGTCCGGGTGCTTGGGGATTGGCTCTATGGTGTCCGGTTCCTTCCAAGCCCTAGAGGATATGAGATCCACCAGGGGGTCGGGTGGAGGGGACACCCAAGAGGTAGATGGTCCTGCCTCAAATGCCTCAAGGAATACGGACTCATCAGAGGAAGTCTTGGAGGCAGACCACCCACCCCAGATTTTGAGCATTTCCATGATGTCTCCAAAGGAGACATCCTTGGGGGGGTGAGCTAGGGGAGCCTTCCCCTTCATCCAAGTCCGTATCTTCGGTGAGAATCTCAGGGGAGTCTATGTGCCTCCTCTTGCACTTTGCCTTGTGAGGAATCTCCTCGGGGGGGCTGTCCGAGGAGTCCTCACGGACTGTAAATTGTTCCACTGGAACTCCTAGAGGCGCTGAGGCAGGCTGCCCAGAGGGCCGGATGAGGGGAGCCAGGACCAGATGAGAAGGAGTGCGGGAGGGAGCCGAAGCCAGGACCAGAGGCCTGGAAGCACTCGACAGTGCCCTCTCCACCGCAGCGAAAGCCGAGGGGGAGCCGCTCTGATGGATCCGAGATCCGACTCCCACTCTGATCCGAAGCGGGGATCGGACCCGGTGCAGAGAACGTCGGATCCGAAGGACCAGTGTGCTCCGACTGGGACGGAGCCGAAAGCACACAGAATCCCTCGGATCCAAAGCTCGGCCCACGGCTCCGAGAGGTCGGATCCGACAAACTCGAGGGAGCTGTCGGAGCCGATGTGCCCAGCACGGTCAGCTCCGACCTACCCCCGGATCCAACGTGGCTCAGCTCCAAGTGCTCCGAACCCGGAATGTGGGTCAGAGAAGGAGCAATAGGGGTGAAAAAAGGGTCGAGCTCCCCCCCGGGGGGGGGGGGGGAGGCAAGAGCACTCCCATCTGCATCTGGGCCTGGATGAATCTCATCATCCGGTCCATGTCCGCATCCGACATGCTAAAAGTGGACCTCGAAGAGGCCACCGAGGCAGACCTGGAGTGCCGCCTCGATGACCTCGACGGGGACCGGATAACCTCCTCCTCGGGTCCCGGGGAGAAACAAGGGGATCGGATCCGAGGAGGAGGAGACCGGGAAGACCTGGACGGAGAAGCCCTCTTGGCGGGCGGGGCCGATGAAGAGTCCTCGGCCCGCCACTTAAGGTGCTTCTCCCGCCGCTTCTCTTTCCTCGACTCCCTATCCTCCGGAGCCGAAACGGAAGGTTGAGTCCCGGTCGGAGGAAGGGAGGCAGGAGTGACCGCTACCGGGGGGGGGGGTAGCGGTCACCGAAGTACCAGAGGCCGAAGCAGAGTCTGGGGGTAAAAGGCCCGCCAGAACCAGCTTCGACCCTTGAGTGCCCTGGGGTTGAACGCCACGCAAATCGCGCAACCTGAAGAGAGGTGTTCAACCCCAAGGCACCTAACGCACCGAGTGTGGCCATCAGCCGGTGAAAGCTTGTGACCACACTCTGTGCATTTCGAAAAAATGGCTTTAGGGGCCTCCGACATTACTAAAGTAAAGCACACTCACTAGGCCCCTAACACTCAAGTCAGACACACACGCTACGACCAGTGGGGGAGGGAGGAATATTTTAAATTAAAATTTAAGCTGAGAAGCTAAAATAATAATAAGTTTAGCGTTAAGGATAAACCTACCATGCACACACAATCACTCAATCAGAAAAGAAGAAAGAAAACTTTTTCTTCACAAAAACGCCAAGAGCTCTGGAATATAGCTGTTGCTTGAAGAGTGGCAAACTAGATCTGAGGTCAGTCAGGGTAGGCAGGGGATTATGGGTAAGGGGAGGAGGTAGGAGCTCGGATCTATGCTATGATAGAAGTTGCCGGCTCGGATCCGAGATCGGATCCATATCCCAAAGGTTGCTGACAAATGAAGTTCCTACTTCAGATGTATGGTTTGGTTAAGAGCCACACTGGACACTAGCTTAGGCATAAATGTTGGATTTGTCCTTAGAGAAACCCTGTCCGGATGGAATTAGTATTGGCTGGCTCAAAAGGAGGCAGTGTGAGTTTTTTCAAGACAAAATTGAGGTCCCATGCAGGTATTGGAGCTCTCCTTGGAGGTCTTATGTTTTTGGCCCCTCTGAGATACTGCCTTAGCAGTGGATGAGAAAAAATAGGTGGGTCCGTATTGTAATGAGCTGAAATGGCAGAGGCATGGATCTTAATTGATGAGAAGGACAGGCCTTTGTCCAACATCTCAGTTAGGTATTGTAAAATCTGAGGAATGTTTGGAACAAGCGTGTCAATTCCTTGTGCCTGGTTCCAAGCACAGAATCTCTTCCATTTTTCTGCATAAGATTTTCTGGTGCTGAGCCTCGATTTTCTGGTGCTGGGCCTCCTGGCCTCCAAAATAACATCTATAACTGCTTTAGAGAGAGGTGTGTTCTGAATGGTCACATTATCTGCCATGCAGCCAGATTTAGGGTTCTGAGCTGGCTGTGTAGGATGTGATTGTTTTGTTGCGTCAGCAAATGAGGAATTTGAGTTAATGTCCAGGTTGGGCCTTGAGACGAACTCTTTAGGATTGGGTACCAGTGCTGGCGTGGCCAGTCTGGGGCAATCAGGATCATTTTTGGCTTCTCTTGTCTGACCTTTAGGAGTACCTTGGGGAGGAGAGGCAGAGGAGGGAAGGCATATACTGTAAGGGCTTTCCAGCTGAATGAAAGGGCGTCCACTTTCCATGCTCATTTGTGATAAGTCCGAGTGCAAAATCTCTGTAGCTGGCAGTTGTGAGGGGAGGCAAATAGATGTCTGGGCATCCCCATTTCCCTGTTATCATGCTGAAGATTTGTGGATTTAGTTTACACTTGTGAGGATCCATGAGGTTTCTGCTTAGTTCGTCTGCCAAAGTATTTGTCTTTCCTGGCAGGAATCGTGCTTGCAGGTGTACTTGATAAGTTAATGCTGTGTTCCACAAAGTCATGGCTTGTCTGCAGAGGGGGTAGGAATGTGTGCCTCCTTGCTTGTTTATGTACCACATGACTGTAATATTGTCCATCTTTATCAGCAGTTGTCCTAGATGAAGTAGGTCCTTGAATGCTGTCAGGGCATTCTGTACAGCTAGCATCTCTTTTTGATTGATATGAAGATGCCTTTGGCTTGTGGGCCATGTGCCCGGAATACATTTTCCTGCCATGTGTGTTCCCCAGGCATAATCCGATGCATCCGTTGTTAGTGCCTGCCTGGCTGTGGGTAAAGTGAAGAGCTGTCCCTTGTGGTGACAGGCCTGTGCCCACCATCGAAACTCCTGTTGCAGGCAGGGAATAAGAGTAATCAATGTTTCCAGGCTGTGGCAATGTTGAGTTGAAACACTTTTTAGATACCATTGTAGTTTTCTCATATGCAGTCTTGCATATGGAATTAGCAGAATGCAATGTATCCCCGAGCCTGCAGAATTTTTCTTGCAGATAACTGGGTCTTTGTTGCCATGCTTTTAAAGTAAGAAGTCAGTTGCCTTCATTTGTCTGATGTGAGATAAGCCATCTGGGCAGTTGTATTTAAGCTTGCACCCAGGAATATTATCTCGAGAGGGTACTAGTTTTGATTTCTTTTCGTTTACTGTTTACCCTAGGGAAATTAATAATCTTTTTACAAACGCCAGATGCTTTAGTAGAATATCTTTGGTCTCTGCGTGAATAAGTCAGTCGTCCAAGTAGGGATATATTTGAATTCCTCTGTCTGCAAAATGCAATTACTGGTGCCAGGCATTTTGTGAAGACCCTGGGCGCAGTAGATAAGCCAAAGGGCAGTGGAGAGAATTGGTAGTGCATTGAGCCAGCTATGAATCTGAGGTATCTTCTGCAAGATTGTCTGATTGGGACATGCAGGTATGCCTCTTTGAGGTCCAAAGTTACAAGCCAAACCTTCTTGCCCAGCATGGGCAGAAGCTGCTGTAGAGTCAACACTTTGAATTTCGGAATGCCCAGGAAAGTATTTAGAACAGACGGGTCCAGAATTGGTCTCCATGCTTTTTCCTTTCTTGGTACTAAGAAAAGTCTTGAGTAAAATCCTTGTCCCTGCTCTTGTTGTGGCACGGGCTGAATAGCCCTCATGTCCATGAGAGAAGAAACTTGTTTTTGTGCCTCTGCCCATTTATTGTGTGGCAGGTCTGGCATACCTTTTGCCTTTGGAAGGGTGTGAAAGTGGAACCTGTAGCCCTGACAGACTATATTTAAGACCCATTTGTCCTGGGTAATGATGTGCCAATTTTGTGAAAAAAAGTGCTAGCTTTCCTCCTAAGGATGTTGCCAAAAGATAAATGCTTGGCATTGGCAGAGGAAAGTCATTGGGACCGTTTTCTATATGGCTGTGATTTGTCTGCTCTGCTTTTGGAGGTAGAAGCACCCCATTTGTTGGGCCTGTATGAGCCCTGGGGCTGTTGTCTGCCTCTAGGGCGTCTCTATCTGCCTCTTTGTGGCCTGTCTGACACGGGAAAGGACCAATTCTTAGAAGGCCAGTTCCTGCTAAATCTGGGTGGCTGTACCTGTAAGAAATCCTTTACTGTCTGCATAGATTTAGCTTTATCCTCCATTTTCTTCAACACCTCTTCTGCCTTAACACCAAACAAAGTATCATGCTGTAATGGAGCATCTAATAATTTTGCTTTAACATGATCAGGCAGAGTCTGCTCCTTTAACCAAGCATGCCTTCTAATGACAGAACCTGTTACAGCGGCCCTGCAAGAGGCCTCCAGTGAATCATAACCACATTGCAAAGTATGTTTTCCTACTTGTTCAGCTGCATGCAATAAATCCTGCATTTCCTTGTTCTCAGAACATTCAGAGTTTGCCAACATTTTCTGTTTTAGCAGAGACATTAAGTATTGCTGATATTTAAGCATATGAAACTGAAAATTTAAAGCCCTTGCAGCCAAGGTAGCAGAGGTGTAAACTTTTTTCCCCCCATCTGTCCAGTGCCCTAGAATCTCCATCTGAGGGGACAGGGTTTTTTGCAGTAGCAGCCTTGACCCGTTTGGGACCCTGAGAAATAGTTTCTGGGTCAGCAGCAGGGTTTTTATATAGAAATTGATGAGAATCTGGCTTAACAGGTGCAGGAGGTAAAGAGTCAGGAGATGGGCCGGACTATGAAAATACATCATCTACAATGTCTACAACAGGTGGAATAGCAAGAGGTCTGTGTTGAGGAAGTAAAAGAAAGTCTCCGAGCCTTTTTTAGAATCTGAATAATCTTGGCTCTCCCAGTGGAAATGCTCCCTCATGGTATGCAGGTTTTCCCCAAAAGAGTAATCTTCAGGAGGAGAAGCTGAAGAAATAGATTCTTCAGCATCAGAATCCTCATACGGAGGAATAGAGTATCCCTGTTCTGAAGAGGAGTCAGAGGAAATGGAAACCTGATCAGAGGAATCATATTCAGTGTCTTGCCTAGACCTCTTATCAGGAAGGGGATGGGAACCCCTGATCAAAGTAATTAGGTCTTCGGCCATTTTGAGCACCTGTTTCTTAGGCATGGAAGTCTGTCCTGGAAAATGCTGTACTTGATTCCTTGCCTTTAAAACTGTTTTAGTCTTTGTCTTGGATGCTGAAGCTGGCTTGATATAAAGCTGTGTAGGTCTGAAAACACCCTCAGAAGCCAATGCCTGCTCAGCGGCTCTGGACGCATCTGAGTGATTAGTTTCCGAAGGCCCAATACCTTGAGTATCCAGAGGCCTAGTTGTCTCCAGGTGGGAGTCGGAGGCGGCCTGTGCCTCTGAGGTAGCGGGTGTCAGGGGCTGCGAAAGCGCCTCACTGAGAACCGGCGAATGGCCTAGAAGAGGCTTTCTCGGTTTTCCTTGCGCTTTTTATGAACTCCGGTCATCGGTTGTTCCAATGACATTATATAGTTAAACCTTCGGCCAAAGTAATGAAAAGCAAAATCGTACTGATGCTTTAATAGTGCGTTGGTTAAATCTAGCACAAAATCGACAACTAACAACGTCGTGGTCAGGGCCTAGGCAAGGAATACAGTAAGAATGAAAATCCTTATGAGGTATTTGCTTCCCACAAGAAATACAATTGTTAACTTTTTTTGACATCGGTCTGGAGCAAGAAAAAAGTTTCCCCAATGGGGTACTTAGCTTTATTGAAGACTTCAGATCTGAAATTCAATTTCGGAAATCTCAGGAGTTGGCCGACCGGCACTTGCGAACTGCTTTTGCTTCGGGCACCGCGCGGCAAGAAAGACTGAAGAAAATGGCGTTGGCTGCATCTTTTATAACCCTGGCGCATTGACGTCAGGGAAGAGGCGACAGCAACAGACGCCGGACCAGGACTTTGGAATTCAGGCCAACTGCGGGTAGCCTGCCAGCAGGATAACCCAAGTGTAATGACTGCAACAGTGAAACACGATGAACATCTGGTTGTTCCATGCATCCTAATATCTAGAATAGGTTAAGAAGACCTAGCCAGAAGAATAACAATAAAAAAAATACTCAGCCAGTGAAAAAGGACTCCTCTCGATCCACTAGGATGAGAGGACGGAGGGAGGGACGCAAGAAAGAAGGCGAGATGAAGACAACTAGCATGGAACGTTATGGTAGGTACATAACTTCTTAATGTTAAGTTGTCTATCTCGCCTTCATTCTTGCTGTTTGGGACAGCGTCCCTTGCACCTAACATCTTGGGTGGCTCAGTGGAACAGACTCTTCAGAACAATGGAACCAAAGTCAGCTCTGCTCCGGGAGACCATATCCACCTTGTAATGAGAAATAAAGGTATGAGGGTTTGCCCACGTGGCAGCTGCACAGATCCATGGGCAACCTAGACTGAAAAGCTACGGAGGTGGCTAATGCCCTAGTAGAATGACACTTCGGTTTAGTTCGTAAATCTTTATTCCGTAACTGGTAAATAAATGTAATAGTGTGGGACAACCATCTGAATAAGGTCACCTTGGAAACTGGGAGACCTTGTTTGTTTAAGGCATAAGAAAAGAATAATTGGTCTGACTTTCTTATTTCTTTAGTTCTATGTAGGTAAAAATGTAATTGTCTATGAACGTCCAATTGGTGAAGCTTGTACTCTCCCTTGTTGCTATGATTGGGGAAGAACACAGGGAGATCTATAGATTGATTTAAATTATTTTCTGAGTAGACTTTAGGAAGAAACAAAGGATTAGTCCCTCAGAGCAACTCTGCCTTGTGAAACACCAGGGAGGACGAACACATAGTGCTTGAAGTTCTGAGACATGCCTAGCTGAAGTGATAGCAACCAGAAAGAGTGTCTTCCAAGACAGAAACTTGACGGAGCAGGATGCTGCTGGTTCAAAGGGAGGCAGAATTAAGAAAGTTAGGACTAAATTAAGGTCCCAAGGAGGAGGGGAATCTCTCACTGGAGGTCTAAGAAGAGATGTTACTCTCAAAAACGCTTTACAGAGCTTATGAGACATGATGTTAGAATTTGTGAAACCGATATAAAAATTAGAAATGGCCGCTAATTGTACCCTAATCGTAGCGGAAGCGGCCCCAGAGTGAAAAAGTTGTGCTAGAAATTCAAGAATTTCGTGGACTGGGGCTGAGAAGGAATCCACATTCCTAGACTCTGCCCAATAAGAAAAACGTTTCCATTTGCTAGCATAAGTTTTTCTCGTTGTAGACTTATGTGAGGAAACAATAATCTCACGGACTGCTGGGGAAATGCTGGGAAGCCTGGCTAAGGATGGAAGTGGAGCAACCAAGCTGTGAGCTGGAGAGGTTGGAGGGATTGATGCAACCTGCCTGATTGATGAATCAGATGATCTGGAATCGGGTCCAGAGTACAGAGCTGATCGAGAAGGTAGGGTTGCAGGAACGGGAACCATATCTGTCAAGGCCAGTAGGGGGCAATGAGGATCATTTTGCAACCCAACGATTTTGTTTTCTGTATGCGTTTCGGTATCAGGGGAAACAGAGGAAAGGCATAAAGAAGTCCCCGAGGCCAATCATGGACTAGAGCGTCTCTGGGTATGTGACCTGGAAGCGGAAGAAGGGAGAAGTAGTTGCGGCATTTGCTGTTGAAAGGGGTGGCAAAAAGATCGCAGCAAGGCTGTCCCCATTTGTGGAAGATAAGATCCGCAACTTCCTGATTCAGAGACCACTTGTGAGGCATGAGGATAGCTCTGCTGAGCCTGCTATGACGTTGGATCTCCCAGGGATGTGCGTCGCAATCAGAAAACATTGGGAGGAAATCGCCCACTGCCATAGTCTGAGTGCTTCTTGACACAGGGGGTAGGATCTGGTTCTGCCCTGCTTGTTGATGTACCACACCACTGACATGTCTGTTTGAATTGCAATGGTCCCAGAAGGAAGAGAGTCTTGAAGGGCTTGCAATGCTAGGAGCACGGCTCTCATTTATAGGACATTTATGTGCAGATAGTACTCGTGAGGTTGCCAAGTGCCTTGGACTGTCCTGCCCAGATAATGCCCCCCCCCCACCCTATAAAGGAGGCGTCTGTAGTCACTGTGGCTACTGGAGGGGGCTGTATGAAAGGTCTGCCCTGAGTCACTAGTGGGGAGACCATCCACCAAGAGAGATGCCTTTTGCATGCCTCCGTAATCAGGATCATGTGAGACATGGGTAGCTCCTGGAAAGACCACTGCGTGAAAAGAAGCCACTGAAGAATTCTCATGTGGAAACGCGCTAATGGAAGTAGATGAATGGCAGCTGCCATGGAGCCCAGAGTTTGAAAGACATACCGGACTTGAATCCTTTTGCTCTGCATTAGGATTTGCACTTGCTGGCGAAATGTGGACACTCTTTCCAGTAGTAACCTTGCAAACATTTCCCTTGTATTTAATTCTGCTCCTATGTAAGTGATAGACTGACAGGGCAACAAGGCAGATTTTTCAAAATTTATTGTAATACCTAGCTGGGTGCAAGATGTGATTCTATAATCCCACGCTTGTAAGAGTTGATGCCTGGTGGTAGCAGTGAGGAGCCAGTCGTCTAGATATGGAAACACCTGGAATCCTTGATGTCTCTGGTGAGCCGTGACCACTGCCATACATTTGGTGAATACCCTGGGGGCTGTGGTGAGACCAAAGGGAAGAGCTCTGAACTGGTAATGACTGGCCCCCACCCGAAAGCAAAGAAATCTCCAGGAGCGTCAGTCCATCTTGGTATGGTAGTACGCATCCTGAAGATCTATCGAGCATATCCAATTGTCCTGACCCAGGAAGGGTAGAATGGACTATAGCGTGACCATCTGAAACTTTGTTCTTTGTACAGGTTTGTTTAGTCTGCTGAGATCCAGAATCGGTCTCCAGTCCCCTGTCTTTTTTGGTACCAAAAAGAATCTTGAGCAAGTTCCGGATCCGTGCTGGTCTGGTGAGCAGCTGGGCAACCGTTCAGGGATGCTGGAAGGGCTAGTCAGAGAGGGATTCTCTGTTGCCCTGGGTCTGCGGACCCCCTCTGCCACAAGGGTGGCGTCTATTATTGTTGTTTCCCCCTCTGCCTCTGGAGGAAAAATCACCATGTGTGTCAAGCAAGGCTCCCTGAGATTTGCGGAAACGCATCTTCCCACTCTTCTGACCCTTGGGGTAAGGTCTAGAGGGAGTGGAAAAATGGACTCCTATGGCAGAGAGAGTCTTGCCTTCTTGCTCACACCTAGTTAACATGTCTTTCACCTGTGGCCCAAAGAGAAAGGAGCCATCGAAGGGGGTATTGGTGAAGGATGCTCAAAAGGGTTCTGTGACACAGCCACATCCAAGCATGCCTCCCGAGGGCCACACCCGTGCCCGTGGCTCTACTTGCTCCATCTGCTGTGTAGGAAATGAGCCTCATGGAGGAGTTAACTACAGAATTAAGAGTCGCTAGCTGGGAAGCTACTTTGGCTTGTACTCCCTCAGCTGTAGGATCTTGAAGGGCATCTCCAAGCTCTTTAAGGAGATCCCTTTGAAGGTGAGTAAAATGTACAGGATCTTGAAGGGCATCTCCAAGCTCTTTAAGGAGATCCCTTTGAAGGTGAGTAAAATGACATAGATAGTTCAGGGACCTCATGGAGAAGGTCGCTGAAGTAAACATTCGCTTTCTGTACCTGTCCATCGTCCTAGACTCCTTGTTAGGGGGATGAACAGATGAAGAGGTCTCTGCTAACTCTGCTGCTACCCCCATGGCATCAATGGGCACACCTATAGAAAGGAATTACTTATCCTGGGGGGGCTGTAATAAATTTATTAGGTCTCTCCGGAGTTGGTTTCACTGTGTCCAGAGCTGACCAAGCCTTTCGAGCCACTACAGACATAAGTGGGTCAAAAGAAGGAGAAACCCAGGAGGTGGAAAGTCAGGAACCAAAAGCATCCAGGAGTACAGACTCATCCTCGGTAGGGGCTAGGGGAGTCCAGTTCCCCCTCTGCCCAAGCATTTCAAGGATGTCCGAAAAGGAAACATCTTCAGAGGGGGATCTCGGGGACCCTTCCCGATTCAGCTAAGTCTGTATCAGAAGTGACAGACTCAGGGGAGTCAATGTGCTTCCTCTTGCACTTCTTCTTCCGAGGGGGCTCCTCTGAGTGATCAGGGGAGGCCTCGGAAGAGGAAACGCCCAATGGGGTGTCCTGGGTCATCGGTTCCCTACGCTTGGGGTCTGGAGAAGGAGCAGAGGTTGGCACAGACACTACGGGGAATGGAGCTGATGGAGTTGGTAGTGGAGCTGTCTCGGAGGACAGCACACTCCGCATGACCTCAAAGGCATCCCTGCCTCGAGGCAGAGAAAGCTCCGGTTCCAAAAAAATAGGAATCTTTCTCCGCGCCGAGGGGGACGGCTCAGAGGCCGATGTTGGAGCCGAGCTCACCTGCGCCGACAAGGGTCCGATGCCACTCACCCCCTTGGAGCCGACGAGGGAGCCCTGGCATCCAGATTCCTCGATCAAAGGAACTATCGAGGTAATCGGAGCTGAAGGAGAGATGGTGATCGGAGCCGACAGTTCCACTACTCGAACCCCAACGAACTCCGGCTCCGAACTCAATGGAGTCTGAGGTGGAACAGAAAAGGAGGTGGATGGAGCAGATACCGGTTGAGGAGGGCTAAACACTAATTTTGCTAGTGCCTGTGATTTAAGCAATCTACTTGCTACTCTCTCCACATCATGATCCGACAGCCGAGAGGATCGAGAGGAGTGTGAAGAATGGTGGCTATGTTCACTTTGTAGCAATGGAGACCGAGGAGCCGAATTAACGGACTCTAATGAAGGGGACCTCAGCCTCTTACAGCTCCGAAGCATCCAATGGAGCCGACAGAGGGGTTTGTCTCGTTTGTGCCAGCCGGAACAGACATACTTGGTAAATCCTGTACAAGAGAGTCGGCTCCGAAGGTGGAGTCGACAGCTTAGTGGATTTTGGGGATTTCACTGGCTAGGAACTCTGCCGGTGAATCCTGAGGGTTTTAACAGACCCCTAAGGATCAATTTGTTCATATGCTCCTGCAGGACTCTTGGACTAAAGGCATGGCAAATAGAATAAGAGTCCTGCAGGTGAACAGCGCCCAAACAATAGACGCAACTAGTGTGCCCATCTGTCAGAGACATTTTCTGACAGCATGAGTCACACTTTTTAAAGCCAGATACTTTAGCTTCCTTAGACATGACCCAACTACAAAAAAACTAAGTACCACAAGGGAACACAGACAGACAAATAAGTACTACTCTAAACAAGTACACCTATAAATATAAAAACCTTTTTTTTTTTAACGATAGAGGCTCTCCTTTCCTTTTTTGCTAAGTTAAACGGCTATCCTAGGAAGAGGGGAAGGGGGGAGAACTCTCTAACTTAAACGAGTTCTAAATAAAAAGGAAACTAAGAAGAACAAAGTACTCAACAACACGTACAGAATAAAGCTAAGAACAGTAAAATATTTATTAGTTTAAAGGGTCTAAGAATATTTTTACACAAAACATTTTAAATATACAAGCCTGAGCCAGAAAACGACACACCTCGCAGCTGAAGCAGCAAATGAGATCTGGGTAGCTGTTGCTAGGCATCATGGGATAAGGGGTAGCCTCGAGCCAGTAAACAGCTCTCGAGTTGTTAAAGATGGCTGAGTCGGAGCCAAGGATCGGCTCCGAACCCAAACAGCAAGAATGAAGAAGAGATGGACAACTTAACATCATCAGTGTTCGATGAGCATCAACTGCACTTGCTGACCGACCACATCTCCAAAGTCCCCAAAAAGACTGACCACAAAGTGACCACATCACCAGTGTATCTACACATTTCATAATGGAACACAAACTGGAACAGTGTTCGGCGAGTCCCTGCGGCACACAGAATGCATGTCCAAAAGGTGTCCATATATTGTATGATATCACTGTGAAACAGTACAGTTTCCAGTGGGTCTCCTATTACTACCTAAATGCATGTTTAAGGATTTTTTCAAGTCTTATAGTGCACTGTTTAGTCACACACACACACACACACACACACACACACACACACACACACACACACACACACACACACACACACACACTTTCTTATACAATCACGTTACATATACCTGCACTACATCTCATGGTTACAAAACTTCTCATGGTTACAAGCAACATACTGTTTCCTTCTACTCAAATACAAATTCCAATCCTTTCTATAGTTCTGTTATGATATTTCCCTTTTATTTCTCACCCACACAGTCATTATACCCACAGACTCGTACTAAACTTCATTTACCCTACTCTCCACATTACACCCACCCAGTCTTACTGGGACACATCGTTGTACCCATTGACTAATACTTCACATCACTTTCCACTTCTCTCACCTCGTTATATCCGAGCCTTCCTCTCCTCATTATACCTTCCTATAACATGTCACACACACTACAAAACAAGAAAGTGGATGACGGAATCCTACAAGATAACAATCTAAAACAGCATAGAGCAAGAAGGTGTGCTATACACCAACACAGTACAAGGAATATACATATAAGGCACTATATGATATGGTCAGTTTCCAAAAAGGAATTCAGTGTGCAACAAGCTTCAGCTCACTTTGGCACATCTGCAACCCAAAGTGTGTGGCTGCCTGTATACTAACAGCAAAAGAGTTACATAATGTGGTTAAAGGTAGCTGCTCTGCAATTCAGAAAACCACCAACAGCGTGACATTCATATATGTGTACTGAAAACAACGGGATATGCCATTATGTCCCAGTACCTGTACACAGAAAGTATGAATGGACATTAATTGGGAGGCACTACTGGACCAGGACACAGGACCTGGACTACCACAGAGGAGGGAGGCAGTACTGGACCAGGACTACCACACAGGAGGGGGGCACTACTGGACCAGGACACAGGACCTAGACTACCACAGAGGAGGGAGGCAGTACTGGACCACGACTACCACAGAGGAGGGGGGCACTAATGGACCAGGACACGGACTACCACAGAGGAGGGGGGCACTACTGGACCAGGACCGGGACCGGACTACCACAGAGGAGGGGGCACTACTGGACCAGGACATAGGACCGAGACTACCACAGAGGAGGGAGGATCAGGACACGGACTACCACAGAGGAGGGAGGCTCTACTGGACCAGGACATAGGACCGGGACTACCACAGAGGAGGGAGGCTCTACTGGACCAGGACATAGGACCGGGACTACCACAGAGGAGGGAGGCATTACTGGATCAGGACAGGGACTACCACAGAGGAGGACTATCAAGCAGTTAGTGCAGATGATGACGGTTATGAGCTGTTAATTAGTTGCTTAACATGGAGGCTGAGGAAATCAAATCCTGGATCATTCGCTAACCGTGCGAGCGTGACAATACCACTTAACCAGGCCCTGCTCCCAGTCTGAGTCTGAAAAAGGTCCGCATGGATCAGTGTTCCACCCTGTTAAGAAATGCAGATACAAAAACTGACAAGCTTTATATTAACCTATTATAAGTGGCATATAATGTTTGCAACTATAAATATGTTGATATGACTTGTTTTAGTTTATAGAAATGTGCTTTCCTATGTCACAAGTGATAACTTAATAAACATTTTTTCTTGTTAAAAAAACTTTACATTAACCTTACAAAAGATGATGTGAAATGTACTATTTTATTACATTTTATAGAAAAGGATGATTATATTGGTTCACAGGTGTTTACTAGGCTAACGACCACAAGGGGCTTTTTAAGCCTAGCCATGCATCCCAAACCTCTAACAAGTTCGGATACCCTCGATCCTCTGACAAATGTAAGCGGGGGCCTGGGAGATTAACTATTTAAAGACATAGGTGCCAAACCAGGGAGGAATTTCCAGTTTCCCATCCAATTGCCCAAGTTGCACTTGAGCTGAATTAGGGCAAAACGCTGCTTCACATGGATGAGGAGCCTGTTCCATAGACCGGGTAGTCTCTGGCATACATATCTGTCTCTCCAGCAGGTCCTATTTACATCACGGGCAAGGTTTAAGTCTTTAGAACTGCTAATTCTTGTGCGGTTTGGTTTTGTGGATATGCAGGAGGCCTATCAGAGTGGGGTTTGACAATGCAATGCTCTGTATGCCAGGCATAGATCTCCTCAAAAGCCTGTAGGAAACAGAATACAGGGATAAGGCCTTGAGGTGGTCTGCATAGAGTACTTTACTTACGCCCTGTATTCTTTTAGTGAGGAACCTCTGTGGACATTCCAGTTTTTGGATATGCCTGGTTAGAGACTATATTATGATAATTGCATGTTCAGAAGAGCAAATGACAAATAAATCAACCCCATGTAAGTGAAAGCTTACAACGTCAAAACCTCAGAACAGCAATTTTTTTACAAGGGGGGAAAAAAATTGCTGTTCTGCGGGGGGGGGGGGGGAGTATAAAACACTGCATAATGTGGGGGGATGTGCCCCCCACACACCCCCCTACTTACATATACCAACTCCAAGATCACACTACAGTGCCAAAAAGGCAAAGTAGTGAAAGCGACCAAACAAATTCTTTCCCAGGGAAAGAATTTGCGCTTTTCAGTTCAACAAAGACGCATTCGACAACCTGCGTCTGCGACAGCGTAATCGGGAGCCGCCTGGTTAGGTACATACCAAAGGGGGAATTGTACTCAATGATAGGTCTGATGAATGTCGAATACACTACCACCACCTTGCTCTTTCCACTTATAAATGCAATACAAAAGCTCCCTTACCCATCATATACCTAGTGTGTGACCCTGGGCAAGTCACTTAACCAGGCAGTGCTCCTGGGCAGAATCTGAAAAAGGATCATGCGCATCTGTGCTGTACCCAGGGTAAAAATACAGACGTTATTTGTAAAAAAGAGCAAGGGAGAGGCTGGAGCGAGCTACATGGACACGAGCATATGATGTAGTTATGGCTGTGTTGGCCAACTATATGGGGGAGAGAATGGGGGTGGCAGTTCCACATGCAGTATATGTGTCGCTCTATACAACAGGTGTCTCAGTGGATGTCTCATTCAGCACAGTCAGCTGGACAACACAGCAGCTTCCTTTATACAAGCAGGGAAACGTTATCATATACCGCCTGTTCAGAGGCGATCTGTGCCTGACGTATAAAGCCATGTCCAACCCAGAATTGATGGACATGCTGCACCTCAGAAAATCCAAATCCCATCGAGCTACGCGCTCGAGAGACTTGAACCTCAGCACTGAAATAAATAGGACATGCTGGAGGGACAGATTCATAACCCAGAGGCTCCCTTCACTCTGGAATAAAATCCCAGTCCAGGTTAGGCAGAGTCCCTCATTGACTCTCTTCAAGAGGAATCTTGATGAGTGGATGGGAGACTGTAGGTTTACCCCGGGTATCACTTCTGTGTCACTGTTAGACAGAGGCACAGTATACTAACCTCGAAAAAGGGCATAGCAAAATAAATTTGAAATGGGTGGCGAAAGCCAAACACATTCTGGCTAGGCTTATAAATGCCCTAGGGCAGATAGCCTAGTATGAACCTATGAACCTATAAATTAATGGCTGATCAGGCGCGCTCTGTTCATCAGGTCCACAACACACAGCATGCTGCACTAGGTTTTTTTCTTTTGCCATATTTTACCAATTGCACTAATGCCATAGGTAGAGTTAAACAGCATTTTTGCCAGGTTTTCAACATGAGATCTTTTATAGCACAGCTCTCACAAGATTAATTTAATTAGTTTACTGTTGCATACCTGTCAAACTGAAGACATACTAGGAGGTACGATGCAAACGGTTCCACTCTGTGACATTTCCTTGTACTGTGCTGTAAACAAAGGCTAGAAGCTGTAGTATTTAATGAGGCACACTGCTGTGTCGCTGCCTTGCTCACCAGCCACATACACTTACTAATCACTTCCTTAAAATTCCTTCTTTCAATTACAGAAACAAGGAACTGAAATGCATATATTCTGTCTTAAAAAATAAAAACAATTTCATTAATTTGAGGATTATGTTTCATCATGCACAACAGTAGTCTTCCTGCTATCTAATTAATATTTTTATGTCGGCTCACAAATCAGTGGTTTTGCATTACTATAAAAACACCCCTCAATATGTTATTTTTCAGCAATTAATAACATAGTGATATTTGCTACCCTGAAATGAAACCATGCTTCTATACATCACATAATACCTACCAGGTTTCATTCTCCTTCTTGGTCATGCAAACACCCGTAATCAGTCGCCCCTTATTTAAATATGACCAGCTCACGGATGGAATTAAAACCGTACTATTTATTGCACTTTCCACAATTTGGTTCACATACTGCCAAATTTCATCATCTACTGCATCCCACAAATTCTTCAAAGTAGCTATGGATTAATCAACCCTAGGATTCACAAACAGCACCTACCACTCATGTAAACAGTCTACTGCAGGGAGGTCAATTTAGAAGAATATTTAAACTACTACTCAGATGTGTCGAGCTGTGCTAAGACTTCATTATCGGCTAATTTGCAGGTCTCCGAATCATCAATAATTACTGCCACTACTAACCCAAACTTTGTGGCAGTAATTATCACTATTGGCCCATGCACTGTGTTGACTCAGTCTCTTCCACCAAGTATAAAGGAGGGATGCAGCATTTTGGCTATGTTAATTAGCATGGCCAGCTGAATTAAATTTTACACAAAAGAGAGCAATTCTCTGAATCACTTGGCTGCATGTACCTTCCCACTGGCACTTCTGAAGGAAAGCACATGGCTAATTCACATTAGCCACTCCCCCAGACTACCTCAACATTTAACATGGCTATCAAGACTACCTATTGTGGTGGGCCTGTTTCTGAAACAGAAAGGGTGACTGCAATGGTTCATGTCAGGATCTTCCTCTCGCACTAACTTCTCACACATTTCAATAAATGCAATTTAGATACCAAATTCAAAATGAATTACTACCAATTCACTAGATTTCAAACAAAAAAATTCTCTTTTCACATAATATTCATAACTTCTCAATTTATCAATTATTACACACCACCACTCTCTCTCTCTTAACATACTCGACATTTAAACTTGAACCTACTAACTGCTAATTTCCATCAGTTGGACTACTTGGTACAAGTCTCTGCCTTACATTTACACGGATTTTGCTGCTTCACACTGGTTTTACTTAAGCAATTTCTTCAATATCGGTCCAATTTTATTCATTTTAATTTTTACCTAAAGGAAAACTCCACCATTTATTCCACGTTTTCTTTCCTAATACAAACAGTATTGCGACTTGAGTCAAATACATTTCATCTCCTACTGTAACATTATATTCAGTTTGTTTTATGGTACTACAAACAGATAAAATGCAGATTCTCTTAACAAAATGTGTAACACAAGCTCTGCAGGAAGATCTCCCTTTACTGTCAGTTCTGTTTTACTTTCTCTTTCTTTCCCAATACACACTCTTCCAGCGAGAGAGCCAGCCATACATTTTCCAGTAGAAGGCTTCTATTGTTTACAGGGTCACAGTGACACTGGAGTCTATCCCTGCAGCCAGTAAGAGCAAAGTACTGAAACTTGCTCTGGACAGGATCCTAGTCTATCCCAGAATGCACACTCTGTGTGTGTGTGTCTGTGTGTGTGTGTCAGAGAATAACTATAAGCAGCTTATAGATTCAATGGTGTGTACTAAGCTAACAATCACAAGGGCCTTTTTAGGTATAGCCATGCATCCTAAATCTCTGACAAATTCTGGTACCCTTGATAAGTGTAAAGTGTAAGCAGGGGCTTGAGAGATTAAAAATTTACAAGCAGCAGCCTGGAAAATGAATCGTTTACAGGCCGCCTGTGTCCATTACAGACATAGATGCCGAACCAGAGATAAACTCCATGTTCCCCATCCAACTGGCCAAGCTACACTTGAATTGGTTTAGGGAGGAACATGGATGGGGAGCCTGTTCCAAAGATGGGATAGTCACTGGGATACATACCCGTCTCTCCAACAGGTCCTATTTATATCACAGGCGGGGTTTTAAGTCTTTAGAATGGGTAATTTTGGTGCTGTTTGTTTTTCGGATATGCAGGCAGTCCATCATGGTGGGACAGACAGTGACTTCTATGCCAGACATAGATCGCTCCTCAACAGCCTGCAGGGGAAAGAATATAAGGAGAGAGGCCTTGAGACAAGTCTCCACAGGGCATGTTACACCTTATATTCTCTTAGTGAAGAACCTCTGTGGACATTCCAATTGTTGGATGTGCACAGCTATGTATATAACAAAGGGGGCACTGTACCCTGTCAAGTCTGATGAATGCCGAATACAGTGGAACAATAACCCATTTGGACCTACATGCCATACCTTTTCTTACAAGTTGCATGACATAGAATGATTTCCTCAGTACTGTAGACATATGATGGTTAAAAGCTAAATAACAGTCTGTGTGTTTCCAAGTCCCGAACTACTGAGTCAACTCTTATGGGTATGTTGTCAATAAGACAGTTACCAGGGATTGATGACTTACAGAAGGATGCTATTATGCATCTCTAGGAATTTGGTTTTAGTCTATGGCTCTGACCCCAGTAATATGTCAGCACTTCCAGGAGAACACTTGTGACAGTGGAGATGCTCCTAATTTGCAAGCATCTGCAAGCTTAATCAGCCAAAGGTCATTGACATTGGCCTGGACTTCAGAAAAGTAAATGCCAAAAAGCAGCAGTCACAGGACCGATCCCTGAAGGACTCCACTTGTGAATGGCTTCTTTATAAGAGATGGAATTCCCAATTCTAACATCTGGATCCTGTCTGTGAGCCAGCTGGGCTACCCACTGGGTGACACAGGGCCTTATACCCAACCTCTTGAGATATCAGCAATGCCAGAGTGGGGTTTACTGTCAAATATCTTGGCCAAGTCAAGATGGGCAGTGTGAACTGTTTTGTACTCACCCACTGCTTTGGTAATCTTCTCAAAGAAGTCCACCAGGTTTGGTAGACATGGCCTGCCTTTGATGAAACCAAACTGGGTTGGGGCCACCGTCTGCAGGTTTCCAACATAATTGATCACTTCCATGCCAATGCCAATTCTTTCCATGGCTTCCAGGAATGTGAAGAAGCGTTACTTTGAACATAAAAGTGCTCATCTTTTGTATAGTAGCCATATTGTTTTAATTTATATTTGTGCATACAGTTACGGTTTTTATTTTCCTATTGACCTTTTATTATTCTTTTACTTGATTTTCACCACATGCAAGGGTTTTGTGTCTCACTGCCCTCTGAAGACATGTCATTTGCTGAACCCAGTGACCATAACTGTGACAGTCCGTTGAAATTCTACCCAATGTATAATTCCTAACAGTTCTAAATAAAGACTCTGATTTTAGCCATTAACTTTACAACATGCATAACATACTTTTGCAAATATTCACTCAGCATCAGCTTCTGTCCTGCAGGTAACTGGTACATCAACAAGGCAATTAAAATCAGCATGCAGTTCACAGACTTTGACAGCAATTTATGGATTTAGCATGTTCCAAAAAATGGGAATCATCTGAGAAACACATTTACCTCTCCAACATGTCCTACTTGTGTCACAAGCAAAACTTAGGTCTTTTAATCCAGTAGCCCTGATGCTGTTTGTTTTGTGGATGTGCAAAAGGCTCATCAAAACAGGGTCCAGGGCTGCCTTGTATGCCAGGCAAAGATCACCTCTCAGAAATGACATGACTTTGGGGGAATCAGTGTAGGACATTTTGTAAAGAACCTTTGTGGACGTTGCAGTTGCTGCATGTGCCTAGTTAAGGATGTACCAAAGGGGACATTACGACTGGTTTGACGAGGATGGTGTACAGTCATATGATGACCTCTCTGGACCTAGACGTTATGCCCTTACTTATAAGATGAGCTACATAGAAGGATTTTCTTACTACCACTGAACAGGCCCCCAGCCACGTGAAGCAGCATTCCTCCCTATCCCTACTCACGTGCAACTTGGATCAATGGATAGGTAATGGGATATTCACCCCTGGTCTGGTGCCCATGTCTCTGATGGTTGAAGTCAGTCAGTAAATCACCCCTATACAAATCAAATTTGTGGATCACATTTGGGTTGCCCAGCTAAGCTTGCAGGGGTCCTATGGTCATTTGCCTATTACATACCTATGAACTTCTTCTAGTTAGCATATAGTTATAATATGATCCAAGGTGGTGAGCTGTCAGAAATGTTTAGCACAAAATTTAACACAACTGTCCTGTTAGGAAATCTAATGTGAGGCACATTTTATACCAGTAAACCTTGCTTATATTCATGTGATTTAGTGGACAGCTGAATGGATAAGACAACAGTCATTTTTTTCTATAGGATTCTTTATAGGCATGCAGCAACAATACAAGTTCATTCCAATATATTCTCACAGCACAACATTCTCACATGCATATTTTACTCTGTAGTTCCTAAACAACTCAGCCGTTGTAAATAGCTTTTATAAAGCTAAAGGAATTTAAACCCATATTGCAACTACTGCTCCAGGAATTATCTGA
Organism: Protopterus annectens; assembly: GCF_019279795.1. Lineage (NCBI taxonomy): Eukaryota > Metazoa > Chordata > Ceratodontiformes > Protopteridae > Protopterus > Protopterus annectens. The sequence continues at coordinate 538,522,620 of NC_056742.1, read as the reverse complement.
AGCAACAGTAAAGATGAACACTCAATGGGCACTTACAGGCATCACGCTTCCTCCCTGTCAAATTGAACCAACTCACCGAAGTGAAACAAGAAAACACATGATCCTACAAAGAAATTAAAAGAAAGTAAATTAAAAAAAGCTCCAGGGATAAATGGTATAATTACAGAAATTTATAAACTCTTCCATTCAACAGTAATCTCCCTTTTTCATAAAACTTTGCTAGAAGTCCAGTCAGAAACAAAAATACCACCCTCATGGAAATTAACACCAATTCTAAAAGATAAACCATTAGACCTTTGCACCACATACAGACCTATATCATTACTGAATAATGATTACAAAATATTCATGTCAATCCTAGCTAACAGAATGAAAATCCCACTTTCAAAGACAATTAATAGTAATCAAACTGGATTTTTATATAACGGGCACACACATGATAATATTAAAAGGATACTTGTATAGATTACGTGAATAAAGAAGGTAGAGAAACACTTGTAATCGGATTAGACATAGAAAAGCCTTTGATTCCCTCTACTGGGAATATCTGTTTAAAACTTTAGCATTATTTGAATTTCCTCCTCCCTTCATCTTATTACTAAAAACATATATATTAATAACTTAGCCTGCATTAAATTAGGTCCTTTCACCTCAGAATCTAGCCATATAACGAAAGGTACTAAACAAGGATGCTCCCTTTCTCCTATTTTATTTGCTTTGGCTATAGAAATAATTGCAGAAATAATACGCAATAATCCAAGAATAAAAGGAATAGACGTCTATGACCAGCACATATCTAAAATAATGCTTTTTGCTGATGATATTTTATTAACCCTATCAAACTCGGAGAGTCATTAGGAGAGCTAGAAGAAGTAATGGAGAAATTTTATAAGATTTCAGGTCTACACTTTAATAGATCAAAATCAAAAATTCTATTTTTGAATAAGAAAAAAGAACTACAAGTTACAGATAAATCCATCATAGAAAAACAAGAACTTACGCAAAATTATTTAGGAATAGTGTTATGCAAAAATATAAATGAAACAATATTAATAAATTATAAAAAACATTACTGAAACAATAAAAATATATATAGAAATGTGGAATAAAATTATATTAACTTTTGAAGACAGATTGCAATTAATAAAAATGGTCTTATTGCCAAAAATACTATATGTAGCATTAGCAATACAGTTAATTCATGAAAGATGCATTCTTAAAGAAATAAACTCATGTTTAATAACATTTTTATGGTATCCCAAAAAGAACAGAGTTGCTCTAACTCATCACATTAGACCCTGGAAACGAGGAGGAGTGAACTTCCCAGAAATAGAAACATATATAAAAGCATCTGTGCTTTAGACTACAATAGACTGGATAAACCCACAATATTTTGCCATCTGGAAAGAATTAACAACAGCTATATTAAGAAATGAATTTAATCTGTTAAAAACAATTTTAATAGTAGACAAATCAAACAAACCCTGGTACATACTATGCATAAGTATACAATATAATATAACAAAACCTTCGAAAATAACACTGATTAATCATTACATCAATTCCTTTAGGAAACTTATCAATGCAAACATAGATCTAAAACTCTGGTTTGGCCTTTTAACCCCATTTACCATCACTAAGAACTTTCCTCACAAAATATATAGGGGAAACAATAACCTCCTGGGAACAAAATGGATTCTTATGCTGGTTTCAATGTGTAAATAAATTTATCCTATGTATATCTAAAACATTTAAAACAGCTTACAATATTCCAACACAGGACTGGTTAACCTTACAAAGCATTCTAATGTACACTCAAGATTTACGCAGATTAATTAATAATTCCTCATTTAAAGATATTCCAAATCTAATAAGTTTTCTGTATGAATTTATATACAATAGTTGTGAACAGAAATTTTTTCATTTCAAATCTATATAGAGAGTTAATAACATAAAACAATTCCCAAACCATCATACTGGCAGTTCTTAACAAAAGGTCAGTCATTGCAGTTAACAAAAGAAATTAAAACTAACATCTTACTACCAGTTAATTAGACCTCTAACACACAGTACTGGAAATATTTAACTGGAAATACTTACATAGAGCATTTTTAACACCAGATAGAATTAAAAAGATCAGTATTACTACAAATGTTTTTTGTTGGAGGTGTGAAAAGTCAAATAAAGCAGACTGGATTCATATTTTTTATGAATGTAATAAAATTAAATCATATTGGAATGGAATCAATCATTTTTTACAAGCTTTAATGAAACCTTTACCTTAACTAAAGCATTGATTATACTAAATGTAAACGAAGGTCCCTACCTGAATAAGACAAATATGTATTTGTTTTGGACAATACTTACTATATCTAGGAAATGCGTAACCAGAAGATGGAATTCAAATAGACCCCTGACCTTGGAAGAATTCTACACTTTACTGAAGACAACTGCATTAGACAACTGCATTGATGGAAATAAAAATCAAAGAACTACGAATCTATCCCAGGCCATTGGTAAATAATCCTTGAAAGAAAGTTATATCTTTGATGGACACTCTGCAATAATCAATAATGTATCTCTGATAACAGATCTGTTAATTCTATATTTAAAACAGTGTAAGAAACTTCTCTGTGTGGAAGATTTTCAGTCCATATATTTCTAGTTAATCACTGTATATTAATCAGATCAGACAATAGTAGTAGAAGTAGCGAACGTAAACTCGTCTTAAGCCAAAACAAAACAAAACAAAAGTAATAATAGAAAATATATAATTGTACAGCATTACTAAGTATTCGAAAGCAATCCAAGCAAGGCAAGCAGTTTTGTTTCCAGTCGAAAATCCTTTACTAAGTAGACAGACAAGCAATCCAAGTAAAACAAAAATAGAGTAATAATTTCCTCACAAGCTTTCTAAATATATATATATATATATATATATATATATATATATATATATACACATACATACATACATACACACACACACACACACACACACACACACACACACACACACACACACACACACACACACACACACTTTTTATCAGGCATGGGAGTGGTTTATTGTGCTGTAAAACAAAGAGTTATTGGTACACATGTTAGACCCACTACACTTTAGTGGGTTGTTTTGAGACTTTGGGGATACCACAGAGATTACTTGTTTTTAATTCTATATTTAATAATATACAGTGTATATAATTGAAAGTCAGGCTATTGTAAATATTGTATATAGTTTAAAAATATTATGTAAATATTATTTTAATTAAAAATAAAAAAAAAATTGAGGAAAAAAAAAAGAGCACACATGACTGCTTAACCTACTGTCAATACTTGCATACAGGAGAATTCTATATACAAAATACTGAATCTGTTAGAATGACCAGTTTGCATACTATAAAACCATCAATGCATTTCTTGGACACAGAAGAGGCCAGCTAGAAAATGAAATACTTATAAGGGATACATTAAACACTTCCAGAACTGTGACAGCATCCTACTTATAAGGGCTACACAACTGTGACAGCATCCTACTTATAAGGGCTACACAACTGTGACAGCATCCTACTTATAAGGGCTACACAACTGTGACAGCATCCTACTTATAAGGGCTACATAACTGTGACAGCATCCTACTTATAAGGGCTACACAACTGTGACAGCATCCTACTTATAAGGGCTACACAACTGTGACAGCATCCTACTTATAAGGGCTACATAACTGTGACAGCATCCTACTTATAAGGGCTACACAACTGTGACAGCATCCTACTTACAACGGCTACACAACTGTGACAGCATCCTACTTATAAGGGCTACACAACTGTGACAGCATCCTACTTATAAGGGCTACATAACTGTGACAGCATCCTACTTATAAGGGCTACATAACTGTGACAGCATCCTACTTATAAGGGCTACATAACTGTGACAGCATCCTACTTATAAGGGCTACATAACTGTGACAGCATCCTACTTATAAGGGCTACATAACTGTGACAGCATCCTACTTATAAGGGCTACACAACTGTGACAGCATCCTACTTATAAGGGCTACATAACTGTGACAGCATCCTACTTATAAGGGCTACATAACTGTGATAGCAGCCTCTATACTACACAAGGTGTCAATCAGCTGGCTATTTGAGCAGCATGTCATTTTCTTCACAACTCAAAGCCATGCCCTGTGGAAGTCTTAAAATTATTCCTACAGGCTATTTTTCACCCCCTTACATCATTCTTTGGCACAGCTACTCACTGCCTCACATCCATGCCAAGTCTACCAGCTAATTTCAGCCACCCCAGACTTGTTTTGTAATCTGCTGGGGCCAGTCATGGATCTTGAGGGCATCCTGGGGGGGGGGGGTTACTTGTCTGTCCACATTCATAGTTTTTCAAGTCCTAACCACTCCCCAGCCTTGCAACATCTAGGGTTAATGTGTCCAAGGGGCAGGCGTGCAACGGGGATATTGTGGTACATCACCCTTCTGCCACAGATGTCCACCTCCAACTACCTACCTATCGACATCCTCAGACTCCCAACATGCATCATCACAGGAGATGCCCACACCACCTCCCTCCCCTAGGATGGTCGCACTCCTTCATCCCTATCGCGCAGTCAGGTTGCTAATCGAAAATGGGTTACAGTCAGGCCTTTATCCCTCTCTGCCGCTGCAGTGGTTATTCCTGCAGTTCGCTGCCTAAGAATCAAACAGAGAAATCCTTAACCTTAAAAGCTCCACATCTTAAGGTCCTCACTGTTTAGTAGTTGGTGAGGCTGAAAAAAGGACTATAACACCATCAACAACAGGAATGCGAATATCTTCTTTGAAGAAGCCTCTCTTACATTGGAAGCAGATATCTACAGTACTACAAATACAGAAAGGAAAACGTCCTTCACACTACAGCTTTCCTAAACACATCGCCTTTATAACACTTTGGAGAAGCAGACTGCACATAGAGTTAAGGCAGCATCATACAAATTAATATAAAGGCACATTCAAACCTTGCTATAAAAAAAATTACTGAGACCTCAAAATAAGGAAAATGGAAAGGAATAATATGAAAGGGACAGAAATTAGGGGCCAATTTGATATTTCATGACAATTAACGCAACAAAGTTTCAGGGTTTCTACACCAAGAACACAAAAATATAACAAAAAACGTACAACATTTTATATTGCATAACTTTTTGTGATCACCATGCATCTTACATTAATGACCCATGACAGTGTCCACAGAACATTAATGACCCATGACAAGGTCCAGAGAATCCAAATAAGACTTGAATTACATCCACAGCACAGTTGTTATGGACATCATCCCGTCAGAAATGTGTACTGCTAAACCCAGATTCTCCAGAAATGGCAAAATGAGGTTCTATTCTTCTGCATTTTATTAAACGTTTCTTTGTAAACACAAGGAAGACAGAATATACAAGTGCTCAAGACACAGACATCTCACGAAGCAATGGTGCTCCAAAGACCATACCACAGAATATATGCACTAAAGCTCAGGGCCCATATACTGGCAAGGCTAAAATACTCATCCACACCCCAGAGCTCCCCTGACCTAGAAAAGTCTGTAAATATGCAGCCAGGACCTCAGTTCATTATCAGAACAATTCCAGTACCCTTTAGGGAGCTGGAATATAGTATATATTGATCCTCCACAGAGCCTAAAAGGAGAAATGCAACCAATTGCAAGCAAAAAATGTAGAACAGTAAACAAGCTGACTAATGCAGGGTCATTGAAGTGTCACACTTATCATAGTCTGCCAACGACTGTCACCAGCTGCTCCACCTGCCTCAACAACCTGACTAATGCAGGGTCACTGAAGTGTCACACTTATCATAGTCTGCCAACGACTGTCACCAGCTGCTACACCTGCCTCAACAACCTGACTAATGCAGGGTCACTGAAGTGTCACACTTATCATAGTCTGCCAACGACTCTCACCAGCTGCTACACCTGCCTCAACAAGCTGACTAATGCAGGGTCACTGAAGTGTCACACTTATCATAGTCTGCCAACGACTGTCACCAGCTGCTACACCTGCCTCAACAACCTGACTAATGCAGGGTCATTAAAGTGTCACACTTATCATAGTCTGCCAACGACTTGTCACCAGCTGCTCCACCTGCCTCAACAACCTGACTAATGCAGGGTCATTAAAGTGTCACACTTATCATAGTCTGCCAACGACTGTCACCAGCTGCTACACCTGCCTCAACAATACAGAAAAAACAGCAGACAAAGCTTACACCCATCCTGAAGAGGGCAACACAGCGAAACAGCATGCTCCTCCTACACTGAATTGTCTGCCCGCATTCATTACATTTCACTCAATAATACTGCAGCAGAAAACACATACATTACACTCGCATATGGCTGTTTTAAGGGCATGTTTGAACTCTGGGTGGTCAGCATTTCTGGTATGCTATGTTACTGGTTTGAAGGGAGTTGGTGCAAGGGAGTAATGGCTTCCATACTCCTAGCTTCCCTAACCTATGAACTCAAAACCTACAAACCTTCCCTACATGATTAGCTAAAGGATATAGTATAAACGCAAGACCGCAATCCCACAAAATACCTTCTATATGTACCCCAGGAACACAGCTCATGGTACTAGCCACAGTCTCTAAAACACTAGCCTCCTGCCTATGGCAATCCCTCCCACTAAAGATTCGATCACCGCTTTCTTACAGAGCCTCCCATAAACATTTGTATTATGAAGCCTCTAACTTAAATCTATTCTCCCCCTCTAACCAATACCCTACCCTCTAGGCTTTCTCTGCTCCACATCTTGCTCTGTAACATAAAACTCAGCTTTTCAGCAGAAGTACCATACAGCTGCAGGATTCAGAGCTCGCCTACAAAACCCTCTCCATTACCGCAGGCTGCTCCTTAGAAAGCATCACTGAATGATAAACTGAAAACGTATGGACACCAGCAGGATCACAGAGCAAGGCTGCCAGATAACACTTATAGAGATGTTAATGCTTGCATCACCTACCAAGAATTGCACCTGCAAGCACTCACAGGTTCATAGATTAGTACTAGGCTAACTGCCCATGTGGACCATTTTAAGTCTAGCCAATTACCCCATGTGAGAATCAAACCCTGCACCTTGTGCCCGTTAGGTAAACACCTTAACCATTATGCCAACCTCCCACTTAACGGCTTCTGCTGCTAACGAGGCTTACTTCAACTGAACCTGTTGCATCTCTCCCTTGTACCTGCAATCATGCTATCTTACTTATGGCTCTGGTTTGGACAGAATTACTTCACACTCCTTAATCCAGTGTTTTCTAGATGAAAACTGTACAGGACCTAAGCAACCATGCAAAAATACTTAAAAAAAAAAAAAAAAAAAAGTTTAACTAAAATGACATGTCAAAAGATTTGTGAGATTGCTCACTCTCACCAACTTACATCTCAAACCATACACAAAAGATAGTAAGCCTCCACAGTTTGGCAGCACTAGGGTACAAAGGGCAAAATTCACACATTAGAAATGTATAAACAGACAAATAAGAACAGCTTTTACAGCCAACCCACCAGGTTAACATACAAATAAAGCACGGAGTACAAAAAGATATAACTAGTAATTAAGTTGTACAGGAAAAAACGATAGTGAAGGAAAGCCACATGATTCGACAAATCTTCCAAAGGCCTACAGGTTAAATCCTAAGGATACTATACAAGCACGTACCTAAACTGATACAACTGAAAATGAGATCCTAATCAGACCGAGACCCAGCCATTCAATACTACAGCCAATAACATACTGACTTCATTTATGGATATTAGGTCATGAAAATAAATAGGAACTACACCCTAAAACGGGGGCAATTCACACTTTGTAAAGGCCAATTAGTGATTGAAAAAAAAATGGGGGAAGAGGACACAAGGCTATATACATCTTCAAATGACATAACTAAATGAAAAAAGTCTGTTTGTTCTAATCTTCTGAGTAGGTCTTATTTAAACCCAAATAAAAGGGCATATCAGACATATAAGCCTTGATTATGCAGCAAGTAAATAAAAGTTATGGATTTAATCCAGTGATATGGCGCAGTAGTGGGGCCATTGTCCACAAAAGGGCTAAGGCTGCAGGCGTTAGGGACGCTTGGCAATCCAACCTTATCCAGGCTGCTTAGTACTGCTACCTTAGCCTGAAATGCATCACACAGCTCTCTCATATCAGAGGTAAATCAAGTTAAAGAAAAAAATATCATTCACATGTAAGGCAAAAAGTCAAGGTGCAGAAGGTAGCCTGTGGGGAAAAAGGAGAAAAAAGCCCCCAGTCCTAAAGAGCTGTTGTTTTAGTAAGTACACCACTTTTGAATCTGACTGGAATGGATCTACATTGACCTTCTGCAACTCCCAAGACAGTATCACAAGGTTACAGTGGCCCTACAGAGGAGTTCTAACTTAAGTACTTTGCAAAGGTACTTAGGATGAGCAAGCTGATCCTGCACAAATGTCACAGAGAATAAAACTCAAAGAAATATTCAGAGGTAGCTTATCCAAGTGAGCCTTAGTAAACCTAGGGCAATGGCTTTATCATGTGGAACAAACTTTAATGTAGATGGACGGCCATCTTGCAGATGTAACTTTACACAACTTTTGCACCAATGAACTGAAACCAATTATAGATCTCTCATGGAGGACCGGGTCCTGTTCAGTTAGTACCTTAACTGATAACAATTATCAAGTCCTTCCCACAGTTACATTAACCTGGGAAGAAAACTGAAAAAAAATGTTCTGGTTTGAGTTAGCTTCAGCAGCACCTTATGACACGAAAGAAGGCCTAATCCTAAGCGTACCTCTGTCCTTAAGGAAAATTAAGTGAAAGAGCACAAAGTTAAAAAGAAATAGCATCTGGTATCTATTCAAGAACATAAACATTTTAAGTCTGCCACAGCAGCTGACTTAAAGACTCCCCGTGTCAATTTTCCTAAAAAACATACTACAAACCCCAGTGAGACAATGGGTCCCATAACGGAGGCTTAAAGAACACTGTTAAACTTCAAAATCCTTTAACAAGCTAAAGACAAATCCGCCTATCTGTGCGGGAAATCAGAAATGGCTACTACAATGAGTAACTTAAATTAGTGTCAAAGGCACTATCTAAACTGCTCATTGTCACAGGTATAGGCGAGGAAAGGGATCCAAGCCATCTGAATTATCTCAAACCGAACACAAACGCACATTTGTCTCTGCACATTTTGTTGTGATACTGGGCTTCTGGGATGGAGTGAGTATGGTTACCAACTCTGTGTGAAACGGCTATACGACTGACAACCTACTTGAAGTGGAGAAGCCAAGCAGTAAGTCACACGGAATAAACGTTAATGTGAGAACTGCCCTATTGATGTGAAAATAGATTTCTGATGACGTCCAAAGGTTCTGGAAAAAAGGACGACGAGTATGAAGTATGTAAACCAAACAAATGAAGTTAAAGTACTATAAAACAAGTTGACATATTTAAAGTATGTAAAACAATATAAATAGCTGCACAGAGTGGAAAACTGAAATGCAAATAAGTAAACTTGCCCTACTCTTTTCGATAACTGCTATGGGATTTTTTGTGTGTTCTACCACTGACTCAGGCAGACAGGACCTCAGTTTAACATCCCCTCTGAAGGATGTGAAAACCCAAAAATCAAGGACAAATTTTAAATATTGCTCTTATAAAAACTTTGAAGCTTAGTAGAATAACTGATTCTACATTAGAATTAATTTTACAAAGAATATGAAGTCTGAAATGCAAATGTCACTGTTTAGCGATTTCAACCCTCAGGGGATACCTTTCAAATGTCACCACTTTTCTGGGAGGTCCCTGATTTTCATTTAAATTTTAGCTAATCCCTCATAAAACTGATGACTTTTGGAAAAAAGGTAGTGAATTACACTTAAATAATTATAATTATTACAGAGTTAGACTTATTTTACTTCAAAAAATGTATTTTAAATTTGTGTCTCAAGTTGAGAGTACTAATATCTTAAAAATGTCCCCAACTATCCCTGGTCATTTCAGGATTTGTCTCATTCTGCTGAGATTTGCATTTATTCGTTTTGAGTTATGTTTCAGTGATTTGCCAGAAAACCTCAAATTTTATAAGGAACAGACCAAAAAGCTGGACATCCTGTGAACATCTAGACAGCTGTGAGGTTATGTATTTCGTTAGCACTGGCACCAATACACATATCGAATATTCATGCGGTATAGTTGTCCAAAATCATGAACGTTCAATATGTATGCATCACTTTTGTGTGATGTGAGGTGGAAGGTGGGGTCTGGGCAGGGTTGGCTAATGCACATCCCAGGGGTATTAGAAATATATTCTGCCATCCCATTTGACAAATAGTGATGAGGTGTCTTATTACTGTTCGAAAAACTGCACAACTTTGCCTTAATTATCCATTTAAGTTTAACTAAAACAGTGAAAAATCTTTTCATAATCATGCACAAAATAAACTAAATCTGTAGCCATTTCACCCTTTATCTTACATTAGCAGAAGCCAGGTAAAGAGACATCGGGCTACGGCAGACATGGGTGCACAGCCCCCCCCAATTAATTACACTTCTTCTGCAGCCCTGCTTCCTTCATCTCCTTCTGTCCAGGTTTCGAAACAGTTAAACGTCTGAGAATTACTGCCACTCAACAAGGATGACCACCAACAATCCAACAATGACATCCTTTATGACCAAGCCATTATCTGCCATTAAAATGATTTTAATGGCTACATCATTGCACACTACATAAACAGCATCCAAAAATCTTTCCATGTCTTGGATCAAAACCTTCTTAAACTTGGGTCCCAAATGACAGCTCACTCCAAATCCAATTTTCAAAGAACCGTAGTCTTTCCTTGTATCGGTTCACATAATTTACTGGGAAGTTTTACATCTATTTTTCTTTTGCTGGATCCAAACCACCTGAAGACCACAGATGGCACTTTTAAAGGTTTTAAAGCATAACACAGTAAGACCCCCAAAAGCATTATTATTTGACCGACTATTGTGTATCATCTCCATCATACCACCAAACTGCAATCACCTTTAAAAATGTTAGTCACGCTTTCTTGAAACGTAACTACTCTTACAAGTGATATGTATTCAAGACTCTAGGCACTTCTCTGTTATCTTTTATTTACAGAGGATATCTCCCTAGCCAAGCACTTACTATTGTAATAGTAGAGAAACACAAACAGCTCTGTTGCACATTGTAAAATCCAGGAGAAAGGTCAATCTTCCCCCAGAAGTATAATGGTTTGAATTTCAGGTCTACTACAACCCAGAATTTGGGGTTTGTGCTACCCCACAGCACAACGTGATTGCTGAACTTGTTAGTTCATGACAAAGACCAGTGAAGGTACTTTTACATCAAACAGGTACATAATCTACAGCTTCTAACATAAGATGCCAAACTAATCCATTCATAAATATGCATGCCACATACAGAATTATAAATTTCTATCAGTGTTACATTCAAACAGAAACAATAAGTTCTATTACTTGTCTCCTTACTGCAAGCTGTTTAACCAGACATTCTGGCACAGATGTTTTCTAACACCTCACAGACTGTCCATGGTTGGATCCAGTGACCAAATTTAACAGTTGGGGAAATTATGTTCTCTCAGAGAAGCACCTGGGAACACATGACTTATGAATGTGTTGAATTACAAATATGAATCTCCTAGTATTAGAAACCATAATCCACCTCAGTCTGGCTCTAGAGTACGTAAATACCTCACTATTTGATGTCCCAGTCTCCACAGCAGATAGAGACATAAATTACTGGGGTTAACACTAGCACTTGAGGAAAATATAACGCACATCTACTAGCTTTCAGAGTATTACACTAAAAGATCTATAGGATGGGGAGCTCTCAGTCGTATAACTCAAAATACCAGTAAAATTAACTCAGCTGTCTTTTTCTTGCGTTTTTTCACTGAATGGTTTGCCTATGCGACCTTTGGTTTGGATGTTGGTGTATTTTGTAGGCATCTTAATGTATATGGGCATCAGCTAGGTTTAAAGACCCAGTTTTTCTAAAATATAGCCAAACAATCCACTTATGCTCTGAGGATAAGGTCAATGCAAAGGTCGAAACATACATGTCCACACTTAGTGGGGTTTGGCATTGTTGGCCTGAATGTATCCATAACCACTTAAAAAGTGAAAAAGTCACGGGCACTGTGAAGCCATGTAGCTGAAACACTTTAGTTCCTTAACTCTTTCACACCTACAGCGCTACTTGAGTAAATCCTTGGCATTTAGCGTCAATGTCATCTAACATAGCCAGCGTTCACAAACAAAGCTCCACATTGTGCTTGTAACTTCTCTCTCACAGTGTAGCAACAAGAAAGGATTTACACATGAATAAATGTGGTCCTTGAATTCTGCATGTGTAGAAAAAAATAGTGCTGTCACTGGGAAAGAAACAGTAAAACCTTTTTGTCGACGTGAGTGTGGTACACTGCAGCCATTTCGTTGGGCCACATTCCTAATTTCTGCCCTCACAGCAGCAAAGCACATTGCAGAGTGCATATCCTTACATTCACATAACCTTATTTAGTAATTCTCTTTTAATTTAGGTTTTCTTTATGCTACTTTAGAGCTACACTAAGTTCCGGTCTTTGTCAAAACGCTTGTCTATGCCGGACAAGGTTGCTGCACCCTGACGTCAGACATCACAGTGCAGCAACCAATCAGAATGTCAGACATTTGCCAGTGGAAGGAATTCCGGATCCTGTACTTTTATTTTACTTTTGTTTTCTTCACTTTCCCACAATACACGTCCTGCTTCTTTCCAGCCATCTTTCTTTTTCTTCATTCATGTAGTAGAAACTAAAATCTACATTCAGGGAAAGCAATTTGTTTACGCTACACCAAGCCACTGGAAGACAGTATGCGAGGCAAAAAGCCATCAATACCTGTAACTACTCTTCAGTGTGGTTTTGGAAATGTTTCATCCAAGAGTTTAGACTCAGACAGTACCATATGATGTGACAACATTTATAACTGGAATTGCAGGCAAAAAGAGCTACTTAATGCCGTGAGGCTTACAGCAATGACTCCTTGACATGGCGTCCGATGTCCTGAGCAGCACTCTTGTTGGATAAGCAGAAGACTACTTACTCATATTTGTATTTCATTTTTCTTTTAAGCGATCTGCTGTTCTTCAGAAAGGTATCGAGTAATCAACTCAGTAAATAACATGCACTACATTTTTAGTGTCTTTATAATTTTAAAAGATTAATATTTAAAATCTGTCCCTATGTTTGCCCCCCCCCCCCCACACACACACACACACACACACACACACACCATTACTTTTGGTTTTGTTCAGGATTATTGTCCTTACAGGTTGAGAGACAACACCTCGAGCAGAGGTTGACAAATTGGTGAGTGGACCACATTTTGTAAAGAAAGAATAGTTGTGTAAAATCTTACCATAACCATAGATGTCCTTCTCTTCCATGTTGCAGTATTCTAGTTGTGGGATTTCCTGCCCTCAGGCAACTCGTACATCGGCTCTTATACAAAAGCTTCAACTTGGCTGTTGCAGTGCGTGGGATGTCACACGCAAGGCCATAAACCAGGGGCCCTAAATGTGGCATCTGCATGCACATTCCTCAGAACTTGAAGGCCAGCAAGTAGAGTAGGAGGCCCAGTAGGTGGAAAAGACAGAAGTGTCAGGTATGGGACCCTGGCGTCCTTCTGTAGCATAGACAGGTCCAGGTTACAGCTGGAGATAAGGTGAATGAAGAGGGGGAAATGGTGGGTAGGAAGAAATACTGCAACATGGAAGAGAAGGACCTCTATGGTTATGATAAGATTTCACACAACTATTCTATGTCCTCAGGTTACAGTATTCTCACTGTGGAAGAGAAGGACATCTACGGTTATGGTAAGATCTTACACAACTATTCTATGTCCTTCTATTCCTATGTTGCAGTATTCTAGTTGTGGGAGAGTACCACAACTTAGATGGATGATAGGGTGGCAGATGATGAGGATTCTACAAAACCCTGTAGATTGCCCTGGCGAATCCTGCACGAGCTCTGGAGACTTGGTCAAGTTTGTAATGTTTGGTAAAAGTGTGGATAGTGGACCATGCGGCTGCTTCCGTAACAGGTGTCATGTCCAGACCTTTTATGAACGCCTTGGAGGCGGCCACTGCTCTTGTGGAATGGGCCTTTATTCCCACAGGGGGGCTTTTCCCGTGGAGGGAGTAGCATAGATAAATGGCTTTCCTGATCCAGGATGCGATGGTTTGTTTGGAGACTGCTTCCTTCCACCCCAGGGCTCTGGGCAAGGCAAAGAGTTGCTGCAATTTCCTAACGAATTTGGTTTTGTCCAGGTAAAATCTTAAATGCCTGTGTACAACCAGGGAGTGTAGTATCCTCTCTCCTTCATTAGTGGGAGAGGGAAAGAAAGTGGGTAGATGGATGGATTGGTTTAGAGACTAGTCATTGACCACCTTGGGCATAAAGGAGGGATTAGTTTTCAGAGTGACCCTGTCCTTGTGGAAGGTAGTGTAGGGGGGGACCAGCCATCAAGGCTTGCAACTCTGAAACCCTTATGGCTGAAGTGATAGCCACTAGAAGGACCGTTTTCCATGTACATATTTGTAGGGAAGAAGTCACAGCTGGTTCGAAAGGGTGTTGGGTAAGTTTTTCGAGGATGTAGTTTAGGTCCCAGGGTGGAGGGATACGTTTCTTTGGGGGTCTCATGTGCAGCACCCCCTTAAGGAAGAATTTCACATAGAGTCTGGCTAGGAAGTGTGGATCACAAGCCAAGTGGACTGAAATAGCAGATAGGTGTACTTAGTAAAGTCCACTCTTCATCAATTGACACACATAAGCAAGCACCAGGGGGGTATTAGCTATGAAAGGGTCCTTGCCCTTGGCAAGACAAAACTTTGCAAATCTTTCCCATTTAGCTAGGTAAGATTTTCTGGTTGTACGTTTCTGGGCCTCCCTCAGGACTGAAAGCACGTCCTATGAGTAGTGGTGTCTGAAAGGGATCAAAAGTTTATTACCCACAGAGTCAGGGATAACATCTACAAGTGTGGGTGGAGGAGATTTCCTTTTTCTCGTTATCAGTAGGTCCCATCCTGTAGGGTAACTTGTAGTGATTGCTCTTGGCTAGATTGTGAAGCATGGGGACCCAGTGCTGCCTTGGCCAGTAGGGAGTTACTGACGAGATTTTTTTGTTTGTCCTTGTTGATTTTCAGGAGGACTTTCTGAATCATTGGGAAGGGGGGGGGGGGCATAAAGAAACTTTACCATGGAGAGTAGACGCTTTCAACATCTCTTGGGAGGGAGAGGGGAGTAGGTCTTTGCGCAGAAGGTCTGCAGCTGCCTGTTCTGGGGCGAGGCGAACAGGTCTAATTCTGCAGTGCCCCACCTGTGGACTATATCTAGGAAGACAGTCCTGTCCAGCATCCATTCGTGTTGTGGAGAGAATATCCTGTTTAGGAGATCTGCTGCTTTTCTCCTATGAGGGGATGTAGCTTGCCTGCAGGGACAAGTTGTGGTGAGAGGCTAGGTCCCATATCAGTAGGGCAAGTCTGCACAGCTGATAAGCCTTTGTTCCTCTCTGTTTGAGGTACCACATTACAGTGGTGTTGTCGGTCACTAGCAGAAGCACCCCTGGTAAAAGTAGAGGGGTAAAGGTCTTGAGAGCTAGGAAAACTGCTGTTATTCCTCGGACATTGATGTGTTTGACCTGTAGAGAAGGGTGCCAGTTTGCCTGAACCCTGTAGGATGCCAGTGTCGGACCCCAACCTGAATCTGAGGCATTATTTGTGTTGGGGTGGGAGGCAAGTAGTAGAAGTCCCGGGTTTAGCTGGACTTGCTGGATCCACCAGCTGATTTCTGTCTTTAGACAGGGAAAAAGGGGAATAACCTGTGCCAAGTGATTCAGGTGCTAGGACCAAATGTTTTTGGGGTACCACTGCAGCTTGCGCATGTGCATTCTAGCCAGTGGTAGCATAGGGATGGTTGCTGACATTAAGCCCAGGAGACTAAGAACTGCCTTGACGTTACCTTCTGAGAGTGCAGGATTTCCTTGAAGTGGGAAGTCAGGGATAGTACCTTGTCCTGAGGGAGAAAGGCCTTCATTTTTGTCTGTTTTGATTCTGCAACTTAGAAAAATCTTGTCTTGGTTCAATTAGGACTTTGGAAGGTTGATGGTGAACCCTAGATTTTGCAGAAAGGACATGGTGAAGTGCAGATGCTTTGAGAGGGTATCCTTTGACTTTGCCAATATTAGGATGTCATCCAGATAGGGGTAAATCTGGATTCCCTGAGCTCTGCACAAGGCAATGGCTGGGGCTAGGCACTTTGTAAACACTGGGGGGGGGGGGGGCCAGTGGACAAACCAAAGGGCAAAGCAGTAAATTGGAAATGACAGGAGGGCCAAGAGAAATGCAGGAATCTTCTGTCGGAAATCCTGATGGGTATGTGTAGGTAGGCCTCTTATGTCCAAGGTGGCCATAAAAACCTTGGCTGGAATAAGAGGTAGCAGGGTGGAAAGTGACAGCATTTTGAAGGTGGGTACCTGAAGGTGAAGATTTAGAAAGGAGAAGTCTAAGACGGGCCTCCAGAGGCCATCTGTTTTGGGGATCAGGAAGAGACGGGAACAGAATCCCTTTCCTTCCTGTCCTGAGGGGACAGGTTCTATGGTGCTTAGCTTTAGCAGGTCTGACAAAAACCTGTGGAAGGAGATGTAGTTGTTTTTTGGGGGGATATGGGATGCCTTTGCTGGGTAGTATTTCTTTCCAGGATAGGAAATATCCTTTCCGGATAATGGATAGTACCCACTTCTCCGTGGTGATGGTTTGCCAGAAGGGGAGGCAGTGGGGAAGGCATGCAGAGAGTGGCAGGTGGGCAAGGCAGTCACGTATTATTGGGACCTCCTCTGTCCTGAAAGGATTGTCTGGGCTGCGGAGGTGGTGCATTAGGTCTGTATGTGGTAGGTGTTCTTGCCCTGCTTCTAGATCTGGAAGAGGAAGCACCCATCTATGGAGGGTTATGCCTTATAAAGGTGGTCTTAGCAGGGGAGTTTCTATAATACTTGGGAATGGGGGACACCAGCAGATGTTTAATGTCCTGCAATTCCTTACTTTTTTTGTTGCAGATTCTTGAAGAGATCTGCAAATTGTTTCCCAAAAAGGAAATTATGATTCAGGGGGGCATCCAAGATCTTTTACTTAGTCTTCTGGGAGATTCTGGAGTCTCAGCCAGGAGTATCATCCGAGGACAGAAGCAGATGCTGCAGAGTGGGAAGATGCTTCTGCAGCATCGAAGCTGCATCTAATCGAGTGCCTGGCTACTTGCTGAGCCAGGGCCAGTTTGGAGGAGAGGTCAGCCTTAATGGGGCTGTCAGGAATAGAGGCCAGCATGGAGGAGGCTTGAGACACCAAGTCCAGAGCATACTTAGTCATGTGGATCTTACAATTAATGGCTCTGAAAGCCAATGTGGAGGACGTGTATACCTTCCTGCTAATCCTATGCACAGATTTGCTATCTTTATCCATGGGTAGGAGAGATGCGGAAGGAAGCAGTCCGGATTACTCATCAGGGGAGGTGGCAATCACTGCTGGGTCTGCCAAGGGAGGTTTAATAAGAAGTTATGTACTCACCATAACGTTCCATCTGAGTAGATAAACTTCATTTGTCAGCAACCTATGGGTATCGGATCCGACTTCAGATCCGAGCCGGCAGTTTTCAACAGCTTAGATCTGAGCTCCTAGCTCCTCCCCCTACCCATAAACCTCTGCCAACCCTGACTGACCTCAGATCAAGTTTGCCCCCAAAACAGCAACTGCTAAAGACTGATCAATTTCAAAGACCATCTCTGAAGACAACAAATGTGAACAATCAAGGGGACGGTTGCTGACAAATGAAGTTTATCTACTCAGATGGAACATTATGGTGAGTACATAACTTCTTAATCTGAAGTAGCTAACTTAATTTGTGCAGCAACCTATGGGACAAAGTCCCCAGCTACCTGAACCTTGGACGGCCAACATGGAAGGATGTTCCGGAGCACTGCAGAGCCAAAGGATGCTCTCCCTCTGGAGATAATATCCAGCTTATAATGGTTGATAAAGGTATGAGATGAGGCCCAAGTGGCAGCCAAACAAATATCATCTAAGGATACCCTGGATCTAAAGGCAGCAGAGGTAGAATTAGATCGGGTAGAGTGGGCACGGACTCCCTGAGGTGCGGACCTACCAGAACTTTCATAAGCCAAAAGAATACATTGCGAGATCCATCAAGACAATGTGACTTTAGATACCGATTTACCCAAATTCATTTTGGCAAAGGAGACGAACAACTCTGTCGGATTGCCTATGACCAGATGTCCTGTGAATATAAAATCGAAGTTGTCTATGCACATCCAAAAGGTGTAGTTTGTATTCCCCTTTGTTCTGATAATTGGGAAAGAAAACTGGCAGGTTAATGGACTGATTGATATTTGACTCGGAAGCAACCATAGGGAGAAAAGGGGGACTGGTCCTGAGGTAAACTCTATCCTTGTGGAAGGTTAGATACGGGGGTTTCACACAAAGGGCTTGAAGTTCAGAAACTCTTCTAGCCGAAGTGATGGCGACGAGAAAGACAGTCTTCCAAGACAAATACTTGAGATCCACTGAAGTTGCAGGCTCAAAGGGGGAAACTGTCAAGGCCTGAAGCACTAATGTCAAATCCCACAGAGGTACCACTTCCTTTACCGGAGGTCTGAGCAGGAAGGTGCCCTTCAGAAAGGTCTTGCACAGTTTTGAAGTGATCAAGGGAAGCAGATCATGTCCGACATGATAGTGAGAGATAGCTGCTAGTTGAACCTTGATGGTGGAACAAGTAGCCCCCTGGTGGGACAGTCCTGATAAGAAGTCTAACACAGCAGGTAAGGGAGCTGTGAAGGGATCCAAGTTTTGACGTTCCGCCCAAATAGAGAAACGTTTCCATTTGCTACTGTAAATCTTCCTAGTAGAAGGCTTGTGGGCTGCTACTAGAATAGCTTTGACTGGGGAAGAGATGCCGGGAGTCCTAGCTACGAGTGGAACTGGAGCAGCCAAGCTGTGAGCTTGAGACTGACCAGGTTCGGGATTGGGAGACCCAGAGGGTGGGAAATCAGATCCGGGAGGGGATCTAGAATCCAAGGAGGATTCACCAGATGAGACCAAAGGTAAGGAAACCAGGTTTGACAAGGCCAGAATGGGGCAATGAGGATAATCCTGCTCTCCAACCGACTGGCTTTCTATAGAAACTTTAGCATCAGGGGAAGAGGTGGATAAGCATAAAGCAGAGCGGGAGGCCAAGCATGCACCAGAGCATCTCTCGGGGATTCCCCGACTTGGGGAATTAAAGTGAAATAGCTGTTGCATTTGGTGTTTGAAGGAGAGGCGAAAAGATCACAACAGGGCTGCCCCCACTTGGCAAAAATCTGATTCGCTACATGCGGATTGAGAGACCACTCGTAAGGGGAAAGGATGGTGCGACTGAGTCTGTCCGCCAGGATGTTGGACCATCCCGGAATGTGCGTTGCAATGAGAAAACGGTTGGTGGATATCGCCCATTCCCACACTCTCATGGCCTCTCGACAGAGTGGGTAAGACCTGGTTCTCCCCTGTTTGTTGATGTACCAGACAACTGACATGTCCGTCTGGATCGCAATCGTCCCTACAGAAAGAAGGTCCTGAAGTGCTTGCAATGCTAACAGCACTGCCCTCATCTCTAGGACATTGATATGCAAAGAGGTCTCCGTGTTGTTCCACGTGCCTTGGACATTCCTGCCCGAAGAGTGCCGCCCCACCCGAGGCGAGAGGCGTCCGTGGTCACCGTGGCAAGGGGAGGGGCCATAGAGAAGGGGTGTCCCGTGTGGAGGTCCGGAGATTGCAGCCACCATATGAGAGCCCTCTTGCAAGCCCTGCTGAGGGAATGGGATGACTCAAAGGGTAGTGACGAAAAGACCACTGGACTTGGAGGGTCCATTGCAAGACCCTCATGTTCAGACGTGCCACTGGCAATAAGTTGATTGCCGCTGCCATTGAGCCTAGAGCCCTCAGGACCAATTCCGCAGGAGGAGCTGAAGATAGAAGGATGGCCCACACATGAAGCCTCAGGGTTCGAAGTCGTTCTGGGGTTAAGAAGGCTACAAGATTGATTGTGTTTAACTTGGCCCCGATAAAATCTATAACCCGAGTTGGGGTGAGAGAAGATTTGTCCATATTTATTGTGATCCCTAGCCAGGGAGCAAGGTGAAGAAAATAGTTCCTGGCTGTGCAGAGTAGATGCCTTGTCAGGGCGGTCAAGAGCCAGTCGTCCAGGTACGGAAAAATCTGAATTCGCTGGAGCCTCAGGTGGGCCGCTATCACTGCTAACACATTGGTGAACACCCTGGGGGCTGAGGTGAGACCAAAGGGGAGAGCCCTGAATTGGTAATGACTGGCTCCAAGCTGGAAGCAGAGAAACCTCCTGGATCATCTGTCCATGAGAATGTGGTAGTACGCATCCTTGAGGTCTATAGAGCACATCCAATCGTTCTCCCATAATAGGGGGAGAACAGATTGAAGAGTGACCATCCGGAACTTCTCTTTGGTTACTGACAGATTCAAGAGAGAGAGAGAGATTGAGGATTGGCCTCAAGTCCCCAGTCTTTTTTGGCACCAAAAAGAACCTGGAGTAATAACCCGCTGGTCTGGGGGGACGTGTTGGATGGCTCTTTGCTCTAGGAGCTGCTGAATTTCCACAGCTGCGGCCTCCCTCTGATCGGGTGGGACATCGGGGAGGTGCTTGGGGAAGAGAGGGCGGTAAGAGAAGGGAATCCAGTAACCTCTGGATATGATGCGAAGCACCCAGCGGTCTACTGTGATGGACTCCCAAGCTGCCTGGTGCCTCGAGAAACGTCCCCCGACTGCTTCCAGAGTGGAGCAGTGGGGCAACCCCTCAGGGCTGCTGCGTGGGCCGATCAGAGAAGGGTTCTCTGGACCCAAAGTTCTTCGGGCCCCCTCTGCCTCTAGGGCGGCGTACTCTCTGTCCTCCTCTGCCACGGAAGGACTGGGGAACCGGAACGGACTGGGACTGTTGCGACTTCCGGAACCACATCTTCTTCTGTCCCTTTTGGTTTTTGGAGAAGGACCTCTGGGGAGCAGAGAAGCGGACTCAGACGGCAGACGTCCTCCCGTCCTTTTTGCTCTGGACCAAGGTGTCGCGAACGGTCTTCCCAAATAGGGTAGAACCATCAAAAGGGGCATTTGCGAAAGACGCCTTAAAGGGTTCCGTGAAATCACAATGCCGGAGCCAGGCCTGACACCTCATGATGAGGCCTGCTCCGCTGGCTCTAGCGGCTCCCTCCGTGGCATGGGATAGTAGCCGCATAGAGGTATTGGAAATGGACCCAAGAGTGGCCATACGGGTGATGTACAGCTGTCTGTCCTCCGCCGACATGGACTCCGGGGGCGACGCAGCGTATTTCTTAATGAGATCCCGCTGTAGTCGAATAACGTGTGCCATATAGTTCAGAGACCTAACCGAGAAGGATGCTGAACTAAACACCCGCTTCCCTAAGCGGTCCAGCGATCGGGACTCCTTGCCCGGGGGATGGACCGAGGGGCTCGAGCTAGTTCCCTCTTAGTGGCCGCCGCCACCAACATGGCATCTACCGGGGGACCCTTGCTCCAATAGGGCCTATCCGCAGGGGGACTGAGGATCCTGTCGGGGCGCTTCAGGACTGGTTCCTCCATGTCCGGCTCCTTCCACGCCCTGGTGGTAATCAGGTCCACCAGGGGGTCGGCCGGAGGGGACACCCAAAAGGTAGAAGGGCCTGCTTCAAACGCCTCCAGGAACACGGACTCGTCCGAGGTCGGCTTTGGGGCAGACCACCCGCCTCTGATCCTGAGCATTTCCATGAGGTCTCCAAATGAGACGTCCTCGGGGGGGTGACCTTGGGAGCCTTCCCCTTCCTCCAAATCTGTGTCTTCAGTCAAGGACTCAGGGGAGTCCACGTGCCTCCTCTTGCACTTCCATTTGTGGGGGATCCCCTCGGGGGGGCTGTCCGAGGAGGCCTCACCAGCAACATACTGTTCCAAGGGAACGACCTGGGATACTGAAGCAGGCTGTCCCTGGGGCCGGGTAATGGAAGTCGGACCCAACAGAGAAGGAGTGCGGGGTGGAGCCGTGGCAAGGACCAGGGGCCTGAAAGCAGTCGACAGAGCTCTCTCCACCACGTCGAACGCCGAGGGAGAGCCGCTCTCTCTGGGATCCGAGAGCAGACCCTCACTCGGATCAGACAGGTGGACTGGGGCCGGCGCCAAAGCGATCGGATCCGACGGACCAGTATGCTCAGACCTGGACGGCGCCGAAGGCATACTGAAACCCTTGGATCCGAAGCTCAGCCCTCGGCTCAGAGAGCTTGGATCCGACAAAAACGGACCAGACAGGATCGAGGGAAGCGTTGGCACAGAAGTACCCGAGACTGTTGGCGCCGACCCACCCCCGGTTCCAAGGCTGCCCGGATCCGAAGGCTCCGAACCCAGGAAGCGGGATGGAGAAGGAGCTATCTGGGCAAAGAAAGGGGTCGAGCTCCCCCCTGGAGGGGGGGGGGGCAGGAGCACTCCCATCTGCAGTTGGGCCTGGAGGAACATTCGCATCATCCGGTCCAAATCCGCATCGGAAAGGCTGCGAGTGGATCTTGAGGCCACCGAGGCGGGTCAGGAGTGCCGCCTCGATGACCTCGAAGGAGATCAGGTCTCCTCCTCCTCAGGACCCGGTGAAAAACAGGGAGACCGGATCAGAGAGGGAGGAGACCGGGAATCCCTGGAGGGAGAAGACCGCTTAGCCGGGGGGGCCGACACGGAGGCCTCGGCCCTCCGCTTGTGGTGCTTCTCCCTCCTTTTGTCTTTTCTGGCCTCCCTCTCCTCCAAGCCTACAGCGGGAGGTTGAGTCCCGGCCGGGGGGAGAGAGGCAGGAGTGGTCGCCGCCGAAGCCGCCGTGAAGCCACGGTAGGACTGGAGGCCGAAGCCAAATCCGGGGGCAAGAGACCCGCCAGGATCAGCTTGGATCTCTGGTCCTCAAGTGTCCTGGGGTTGAATGCTGCACAGATGGAACACCCAGAGGAAAGGTGTCCAACCCCAAGGCACAGAACACACCGAGTGTGGCCATCAGCCGGTGAAAGCTTATTGCCACACTCGGTGCATTCGGAGAAGATTGGTTTTGGGGCCTCAGACATTTTAAGCTAAGGAGGACACACTCGTTAGGCCCCAACACACGCACACAGACCCTGACGAACCAGCGAGGGAGAGGGAGGGAAAATTATAACTAAAGTAAGAGTTAAAAACTAGGGTTTACAGATCAAAGGGATCTAAACACACAACACTCACACTAAAGGGATAGAAAAGGAGTAAATTTTTCTGTTTTTCTCACAAACCAAACGACCAAGCCTGGAGCTCGAAAACCCAGCTGCTGACGACAAGCACGGCAAACTAGATCTGAGGTCAGTCAGGGTTGGCAGAGGTTTATGGGTAGAGGGAGGAGCTAGGAGCTCAGATCTAAGCTGTTGAAAACTGCCAGCTCAGATCCGAAGTCGGATCCGATACCCATAAGTTGCTGCACAAATGAAGTTAGCTACTTCAGATCCAATAATTTCTGCTCCTCTGGCACCTTGTAGAAGCAGTCAAGGTGCTTGGGGGCAGGTGGCTGTGAGTCTGGGGCCTTAGAACCTGAATTAAAGGCATCCAAGTAAGCAGGCAGAACCGGAGGAACAGCAGAAGGGGAGGGAGATTCTACTTGAAGGAGCTAAAGGTACCTCTTTTGGGTGCCAGTTATTTGTGAGCTATCCCATTTGAAATAATCTTTCATCTTGGTGATGGTCTCACCAAAGGTAAATATCTTCAGGGGGAGAAGCCCCTTCAACAGATTTTTCATCAGGAGTACAATACTCCTCGGGAGATGCAATCTGGGAGGTATACGATTGATTCTTCCTTTTCTTCCTCAGAGGACTCTTACTCTTCCTCCCTAACCAGAGATGTCATGGGTGGGATGGAAGAGGTTGAGGCAGGCCTAGAGCTGAGTAAAGGTAGAGTAGTGGAGGTTGAGGCTGAAGGCCTAAGGACCATAAAGGCCTGCATGAGGGAGTAAGTGAAGGACTGACAATCTGGTAGACCTTCTGCAGAGGAGGAGGCATGCTAGGTTTTCTGTATCTTTTTAGCTGGGGTGGAAGTTGGAACTGGCCTGGATTCAGGTTTTGAGGCAACCATTTCAGAAGTCTGGATCCCAGTCGGAGGTACTACAGAATTCGGTTCCCCCTCAACATCGACAGTGGTCAGTGTCTGGGTACGCTCTGAGGACGTGCCAGTCATCGGCTGAGCAACGGCTTTCCCAAAGGTCATTGAAATGGACGGATCCGCCGGGTGCCCCTCAACTCCTAAATCGGCAGTTGGCTGGGCGTCCGGTAACAAAGCGGCAGGCGATGAAGGCCTAGGAATCTTGGCCTTCTTACATGGAGGTTCGGATGCAGCCTCCAATGCGGGATCCATTCTTAGGGCTAACCGCTTAAGGTGCTGGTTTTGTAGGTAGAGGTTTAATGCGGCCAAACAGCTGTGTAGAGTCTTATACAGATAAATACAGACACCGTGATAGGCAGGCATCTTACCCACGATTAGTTTCCCTCCCTTGTACCCTCTGTGTATTGGAATAGGTTCTGGCTACCCCCCAAATAATGAACTAGATAAAACAGTTGTCAGGGAATGAATGAGTAGGAAATCGCTCTTTTAATCTTGTCACCTCAAGGAATTTACTTCAATTTTTTTCTCTATATTTGGTACTTGTGTAAATGTATAATATTCAAAGAGAGCATAATTTAATACAGGAAGGGACCCAAACAACTACATTTATAGTGTCCGTGCGTTGCAACTGTTCTAGGGCTGGAGATGGGACTTGTGAAAGACAAATATTCCTGCCACTGCTTCATGTGTTAGACGAAAATATATTAACAGCACTTCGCAAAGTGGTATGCACTGAAGGCACTGATGACCTAATTCCAGTCTTACACACACAAGGCATTTATCATTAGTCTACATTGCAAACAGCTACAGGTTCAGATACTTCTAGTTTCCACAGTGTATGACAAGGGGACTTTATCCACCATGAAATAAGTCTCTCAGATGGGTTGCAGAGAAGAAATCACAGCACCTAATGACCCCAACTCTGCTCTTGTCTCATTAGCAAACACTACAGGCTTACTAACATTTCTTTTTGTTCCATCTGCAGATTCTTAGCACTTGTAAAACAATAGTAATGATGAAGTGATTTTTCCATTCAAGGATAGGTTCATAGGTAGGTACTAGGCTATCGGCCCAAGGGCCGAATTAAGCCTAGCCAACAAGGTTCCCTGGCTTACACCACCCAAGAATGTTAAATTTCCTGTGCCCCTGTCATACAGAGCCACAGAAGTGATGTCCCAGGGTGTATTTCCTATTTCCCATCAAGATTTTTCTTGAGGAGTGCCAATGAGGAACTTTGCTTGACATAGATGGGTAGCTTGTTCCAGAGTATAGGAAGTCTCTGGGACAGGAATCTATCCCTCCAGCATGTCCTGTTTATTGTGGTGACAAGGTTTAGGTCCCTAGAGCGTGCAGCTCGCAAGGATTGGGATTTCTTCAGGTGTAGCATTTCCAACAGCTCTGGGTTTAACATAGCTTTATATGTTAGGCAGAGATCTCCTCGGAGTAGGCGATATGCTAGAGTAAAGCTGTAGTTTTACAGTCAGTGTAGGGCATCTGTCTGAGGCCAGTAATCCTCTTTGTAAGATACTTTTGTGGCCTTTCCAGCTGCTGCAGATGTCTTATGAGGTACATTCCAAAAGGGGCGTTGTACTCTGTAATGGGTCTAATGACCGCAGAGTAGAGGGGAACAATGACCTCTTTTTTCCTGGATGAGAACCCCTTTTGTGATAAGGATTTCCTGACTACTGTGGAGTTGTGATTATCAGGAGAGACTACTGTCCACCTGGGTCCCAAGGTCTCTTATCACACATTCGGCATTAAGTAGACTGCCGTTTATGTGGTAGTTCATGCGTACAGAGTTTTTACCAAAGGGGATGACAATGCACTTTTTGGCATTGAGCTTGAGGCCATGCCTCTGACACCAGGCATCTGTCTCGGTGAGGACCTTCTGTAGGATGTCCACATCATTTGGGGACTCTATTACGGCTCCTAGTTTGCAGTCATCTGCGAACTTAGTTAGCCAGAGGCCTTCTGTGTTAGCTTGTACTTCAGAGAGGTAGATACCAAACAGGAGAAGTCCCAGGAATGAACCCTGTGGTACTCCACTTGTCACTGGTTTGAAGTCCGATTTGGAGTCTGCAACTTTTACAGTGTGGGTTCTGTCAGTGAGCTAGTTGGCAACCCATCTTGTGACATAGGAATTTATACCGAGTTTAGTGAGTTTAGCTATAATTCCAGAATGGGGGATGGTGTCGAAAGCCCTGGCAAGGTCAAGATAGGCTGTGTGAACCACCTTACCCTTGTCTACGGCTTTGGTGACTGCCTCAAAGAAGTCGATCAGGTTCAGAAGGCATGATCTGCCTTTCACAAACCTGAACTGGGTGGGGTCCAGAGTTTGAAGGTTACCAATGTCTTTGTTTACGAGTTCCATGATGATACGTTCCATGGCCTTGCAGACCAGGCTCGTTAGGCTAATAGGGCGATAGTTCCCAGGATCAGTGGTGGCTCGCCCTTTGTGGAGTGGGATAACTGTTGCTGTATACCATTCAGTGGGCATAAAGCCTGACGCGAGACTATGACTTGAACATAGTGCTTAAGGTGGGGAGCCAGTTCGTTCTGAAGTTCGTGTAAAACGCAGCCTGGGATGTTGTCCGGCCCCCATGGATGCTGTGTTTTTGGTTTGAGAGAGTGCAGCTTTTATCTGCATAGATGTGATTAAAGGGACTCTGCATTCTTCCTGTATAGATATGGGCCCTTTAGGGGGTGAGAGGGGGGTAAAGTTAGCACTGAACCTATCTGCCAGGATGTTGGCAATAACAGTTGGTTCGTGCCATTGTGCTGTTAACTCAGAGCAGATCTGAGTGTTGCCATTGAGATTCTTGACATAGCTATAGAATGCTTTGTGGCTGTCCTTGGAATCAGTGGCGATTTTGTTTTCGTAGCTAGCTTTGAAGGATCTTATAAGGGATCTCAGCTTCTTACTGAAGGAGTAAATGTAGCTCATCACCTGAATGAATTGGACCTTCTGAAAGGTAGTTAACTCGATTAATGATCATCCTCTTATGTAGGATGTGGTTTAGAGAATATGTTCTTATAAAAATGAAAAGCCCAAAGCCTGGGTGGTTCCGGATTGCAAATTGACTGTAGCATTATTACTGCTACTACACAGGACGTGATTTACACCAATATAAACTACCTTATCACTAATTTTTAACTTATATTTTTTATGAAAGCCAGCTACAGTTAGTGCAGTAAAATGAGATAAAAGCTTCAGAATCACATCTATTATTGTCCACTGATTTTCTGATATAAACAGTTATGCTTAGCAAACAGAAGCTTCTGACATCACAGTAGCCAAGTACAAATCATGGAGTGGTGAGGAGAGCAGACACCCACGCCATGTAACACACACAGGAGGTATTTTTTCAGTAACTGAACCAGTATTTTAAACTTTTAGTCTTCACAACTGTTTAAAATAATTTGCACTGTAGAATGACAAAGGAATATGAAACAGTAGAAAGAACCATTTTTAAACAGGAACACCCAGCATCTAAAATGAGATGAAAGCATAAATTCTTGTTAACCTTCACCAGGAAATGCACAGACAGAATTATATTTTTACTGTTTAGTCAGATCTGCCTTTTGAACTCAAGGAGTTAGGACACTAGATCCAACAACAAACAATTCATTATGTTCTTGCAGATCCATACTAATTACTTCAATAGTGTGTTAAATCCATGGTTCTCTCGGCTTCTGCCTACTTTTGCCTTCAATCCTTCCCAATATAACACTGTCTTCTATAATGAATACTGTCCCTATATTAAGTGGCTGATGGCCAAAGTATTGCAGTTTCTCACTCTCAAACATACCATTAAATGGTTTGGGTTAATTTTCATAAGTACCGATTGATTTGATATTCTTGCTGTCCAAAAGACTTCTCAAACAGTTCTCCAACATCTCCAACACCATCATTTAAAAGCACTGTTTTCCCAGAACATACATTCACTTTCAAACTCTCACATGTGTGTTATTGTTGATATATCTTTGTTCTTTAATATGTTACTCAGAATTGCATTTGTGTTCCTTTATATTACCTTGTCTTTGTTTTGCTTAACAAAAAAGTCATTAAATGAAAACAGCTCACTCTGTAACAAGATAAAATTTGTGAACAAATACCAACATTTTTCCTCAAATATTTTTTTTTATTTTCAATTAAAATAACATTTACATAATATCTTTAAATATAATTTTAAACTATATACAATAATTTACAATAGCCTGACTTTTAATTATATACACTGTATGTTATTAAATATAGAATTAACAGATCAGTTATCAGGGATACAATATTGATTATTGCAGGTGTCCAACAAAGATATAACTTTTGTCCAAGGAGTATTTTACCAATGGCCTGGGATAGATTCGTAGTTCTTTGATTTTTATATTTCCATCGATGCAGTTATCTTCAGTTATGTGTAGAATTCTTCCAAGGTCGAGGGTGTATTTGAATTCCACCTTCTGGTTACGCATTTCTTAGATATAGCAAATATTGTCCATAACAAATACATATTTGTCTTATTCAGGTAGGGACCTTCAGGTGCTGCGGTAGCATTGTCGCCTCACAGTAAGCCGTTGTCCGGTTAGATTCTCAGCAAGAGCATCTTCTGTGTAGAGACATGCATGAATGGGCGTACCTTCCTGGAAGGTTGTGCATCAGGGCTGGCAACTTGGCATGTACAAATCTACTGCCAATCATTAGCGGACCGGAGTTCCGCTGTGGCAACCCCTAACCGGGAAAAGCCGAAAGACACAACAACAACATAAATCAATACTTTATTTAATGAATCCTTTACCTTAACTAAAGCTTGTAAAAAAATATTGTAATAAAATTAAATCATACTGGAATGGAATCATTCATAAAAATATGAATCCAGTCTGCTTTGATTTTTTACACCTCCAGCAAAAAACATTTGTAGTAATACTGATCTTTTTAATTCTATCTGGTGTTAAAAATGCTCTATGCAAGTATTTCCAATTAAATATTGTCCAGTACTGTGTGTGTTAGAGGTGTAATTAACTGAGAGTAAGATGTTAGTTTTAATTTTTTCTGTTAACTGCAATGACTGACCTTTTGTTAAGAACTACCAGTATGATGGTTTGGGAATTGTTTCATATGTTATTAACTCTTTATATAGATTTGAAATGGAATTTTTCTTTTCACAACTATTACATATAAATTCATACAGTAAACTTGTTAGATTTGGAATATCTTTAAATGAGGAATTATTAATCTGCATAAATCTTGAGTGTACATTAGAATGCTTTGTAAGGTTAGCAAGTCCTGTGTTGGAATATTGTAAGCAGTTTTTATCATATGTACATCTAAAACATTTACTTTATTTACACATTGAAACCAGCATAAGAATCCATTTTGTTCCCAGGAGGTTAGTTTCCCTATACATTTTGTGAGGAAAGTTCTTAGTGATGGTAAATGGGGTTAAAAGGTCAAACCAAAGATTTAGATCTATGTTTGCATTGATAAGTTTCCTAAAGGAATCGATGTAATGATTAATCAGTGTTATTTTCGAAGGTTTTGTTAGATTATATTATATGCTCATGCATAGTATGTACCAGAGTTTGTTTGATTTGTCTACTATTAAAAATTTTTTAACAGATTAAATTCATTTGTTAATATAGCCGTTAATTCTTTCCAGTTGGCAGAATAATTTGGGTTTATCCAGTCTATTGTAGTTTGAAGCACAGGTGCTTTTATATACGTTTCTATTTCTGGGAAGTTCAATCCTCCTTGTTTCCAGGGTCTAATGTGAGGAGTTAGAGCTACTCTATTCTTTTTGGGATACCATAAAAATTTTATTAAACATGAGTTTATTTCTTTAAGAATGCATCTTTCAGGAATTAACTGTATTGCTAATGCTACATATAATATTTTTGGCAATAAAAGACCATTTTTATTAATTGCAATCTGTCTTCAAAAGTTAATATAATTTTGTTCCACTTTTCTATATAATTTTTATTGTTTCGATAATGTTTTTTATAATTTATTAATATTATTTCATTTATATTTTTGGATAACACTATTCCTAAATAATTTAGTGTAAGTTCTTGTTTTCCTATGACAGAGTTATCTGTAACTTGTAGTTCTTTTTTCTTATTTAAAAATAGAAATTTTGATTCTGATCTATTAAAGTGTAGACCTGAAATCTTATAAAATTTCTCCATTACTTCTTCTAGCTCTCCTAATGACTCTCCGAGTTTGATAGGGTTAATAAAATATCATCAGCAAAAAGCATTATTTTAGATATGTACTGGTCATAGACTCCTATTTCTTTTATTCTTGGATTATTGCGTATTATTTCTGCAATTATTTCTATAGCCAAAGCAAATAAAATAGGAGAAAGGGGGCATCCCTGTTTAGTACCTTTCATTACATGGACAGATTCTGAGGTGAAAGGACTAATTTAATGTAGGCTAAGTTATTAATATCTATGTTTTTAGTAATAAGATGAAGGGAGGAGGAAATTAAAATAATGCTAAAGTTTTAAACAGATATTCCCAGTTGAGGGAATCAAAGGCTTTTCTATGTCTAATCCAATTACAAGTGTTTCTCTACCTTCTTTATTCACGTAATCTATACAAGTATCCTTTTAATATTATCATGTGTGTGCCAGATATATAAAAATCCAGTTTGATCATTATTAATTGTCTTTGAAAGTGGGATTTTCATTCTGTTAGCTAGTATTGACATGAATATTTTGTAATCATTATTCAGTAATGACATAGGTCTGTATGAGGTGCAAAGGTCTGATGATTTATTATCTTTTAGAATTGGTGTTATGAGAGAATATTTCCATGTGGGTGGTATTTTTGCTTCTGACTGGACTTCTAAAAAAAGTTTTATGAATAAGGGAAATTACTGTTGGAGGGAAGAGTTTGTAAATGTCCATAATTATACCATCTATCCCTGGAGCTTTGTTAGATTTACCTTCTTTTATCTTGTCAACAATTTCTTTGTAGAATATAGGTTTTTGTAGGTCTAGTTTTAAGTTTTCGGGATTTTTTTTTATATTGCAAGGTCTGTACCTAAGTTTATTTGGCTGGTTTCTAAATCTTCTTTTTTGAAGTGTTCCATATAATGGAACCAAAATGCTTAAAGATGTCTATATCTTATACTTTTTTTCCCTTTCTTTTTATGATATATACTACTGTTATTTGCTTTAGATTGTATTTTAATTCTTGTAGATAAGTTATGTAGATATCTAGGGGAGGTGGCGGAGTTTATTTTTAATTTTTCCAAGGCTAGACAAGCTTTTTGTGTTAGAATTTCATTATATTTTTTTATTTAATTCCTCTATTTCTTTTTTGACTTCTGGACAATTCTGATTTTTTTTTAGATTTTGCAGTCTGGTTTGCAAGTCTAATGATTCAGATTCCCACTCTAACATTGTTTTAGTACCAGCTAAGGGTCTTACCAAATAAATACACTTTTAATGAGTCCCAAACCATGCCTCTACTGGATTTCTATTGTATTATTAACTTCAAGAAATAATTGTAGTTCTGACAACATCCAGGGTCTGAATTCTTTAATTTTCGTGATATATGATGGAATTCTAGTTGAGAGGACTAAGGTTTAAACTCTATTTGGAGCTTCATTATCAGAGTCATGATCTGAGAAGGGGCATGGAACTATTGAGAAGTTGAGGATTTTGTTTGTAAATCTTGAACTACAAATAATTTGTCTATTCTGGTTTGTGTTCCAAATCTATGGTCTTTATGGGAAAATAATGATTTATCATATTTTACTTTAAAAGTGTCTATTAAATGAAATGAATCAAGCCACTTTAATGATTTTGAAATAGTTGCTCTGTGAAAAGACTTCTTAGTGGTTTCAGAAGCTTCTAAGGTACAATTAAAGTTTCCTCCCAGTATAAGATTTCCTTTATAATTGTTGGAAATAAAATTTAGGTTTTTTTAACCGTTCCTGCTCCACTTCCTGGGAACCAATATAGATTAGCCAAGGTCCATATTCCGTTATTAAATTTAATTATAACAAATGCTAGCAGACCTTCTTTGTCTTCATATTTATAAACAACTTTTGGGGTGATTGTTTTTCTTCCAGAGAATTGATGCTCCTTTTGTCTTTGTTCTATAGGAGGATTGAGCCAAGACTGTACAAGTCCTTAGGGTTCCAAATAAAGCTATCATTAGTCGTAAAATGCGTTTCCTGGAGAAATACTACTTGTACCTTATTTAGATTTAAACATTTTAGTAAGTCTGATTTTTTATTTGCATGATTTAAGCCATTAGTATTTAATGATAAGAATGTTAAATCCATTTCAAGTTATTGTTGGAAGAAACGTTTTGCTTCTTTTTTTTTTATTTTGATTATAGTAGTTATACCATATTTTCTAGCTGCAGTGGTACAGTGGTAGCGTTGTCGCCTCACAGCAAGAGGTTCTCCCGTTCGATTCTCGGCTGGAGCATCTTCTGTGTGGAGTCTGCATGCTCTTCCCGCGGTCGAATGGTGTTTGAAAGACGTGTGAATGTGCATGCCTCCATTGAAGGTTGAGCGTCGGGGCCGGACCGGAGTTCCACTATGGTGACCCCTAACCAGGAAAAGCCGAAAGAAAAACAAGTTATACCATATTTTCCGATAACATTGAATGTTATTTTTGTGTGTGTAAACTTAATTCTAAAGTATCAAATACAAGTAAATATGAATTTACCATTAAACATGGAATGAAAGTCATTTCTAATCCAATAGATAAAGATAGATATATTGGATTATCACTCACACCTTTAACCAACAATATCAACTGAGCTCCATATGTTAAATTATTATATGGAGAATTTTCTTAAGAGATATGAAATTCTATATTATTCTATTACTGTTCTACAGTATTTTATATATCAGGATGGAATGTTAGTAGTGTAAACAATTAAGTTGACTTAGAAAATATCCAGTATTTAGTTACCCTTAAGAGATCCCAAACATGTCAGATATGTCATTTTGGATAAATTAAATGCAACAGAGGAGCATACACTAAATAAGCCAACAAATAGATTATTACTAAAATTATGTGACTAAAAGGACTCTACAGGAGACAATGAGGGATTACCAATGAAATATGAATTTACTGTGGGTGTACTGTTTTCCTTTACTTTCCCACTCTTCAGCTTACCAACTTCAACTTACAGTCATGAAAAGACATGGCTTATCAGTGGTATCCTAACTTTGAGTAGAGGCGCCATACATTCTAGTGTGCAGTGCTTTTACATATTTATAGATTTACAAAGCGAGTCTAAGAATGAACTATGATCACCCTGACAATTCCCATCCTGCATAGGGCACCTCCTGCTTCCAGAAAGGGTAATCACATCAGGTCTAGAATGAATGTGAAGGTACCTATATGGTAATCAAGACTTACCTTAGGTAAGTATTAATCAAATAGTATTTAGAGCATCTTAGAGAGGTCTCGGGGCAGTTAGAGTACTCTTTAATCCTCTCCTCCTTTGACCAAAACAGAGATTTCCCTTCCCTTTCTTTCCCTTGTTTTAAATCAGTACTAATAAAAACAAATCAGCAAGCATAGGTAAACAGAAATAACATTCAGTAGTCCGTCTTGTACAGGACTCACAATCCGTTAATCAAGTCATGACTAACATCACTTTAGTAAACATTATAAAGACAAATTAGAAATAATTTCCTAGTTCTTTAAATTTTCTGATAAAGCAAAAAGTTAACAATAAGCTATCTTAACTAAAAGTATAAAGCATTTCAATTTTTCCTTGCATGTATATTTTATTTTACATTTGTTAACCGGGGGTGTCTGACTGAGCCAAAAAGGCCCTTTTTCAGCAGAGGCCTAGGGAGAAACCTAAATGTGTCTGTAATTTGTGGAGCTTATTTAGACATGATCAGTATACACACAAATTACAAGAGATGTGTTTTTACAGTGGTATGCGGCACATAAACAGTTACAGTGGAGAGAACAAACAAAAAAATATTAATTTGAAAAATAAAGGTAATTAATAAATTTGTGGTGTACAGCTGAAATTTAGAACATAGGTAGAATACATACATAGTACACAGGTACAGTACATACATTGTAGATTAGCCAGTGTTTGTGAGTAAGACTGAAAACTATTATCAAGTGCTCTAGATTTAATATGTATATTGTAGTGTCAATAGCGGTCTTTTGAAATCTGTACAATACTTCACTTCTTCAAATCATTCCTTTTTTAATTCAGGTTTTGTTTTGTCAAAACGGCAACAATATTTCAAGGGCACAATTAATATTTAGACTAATAAATAACTTGTCAGTTGCCAATTGAGTTAGTTTAGAATGTATGGTTAGTGCAAATATAGCATGTTGCAAAATTATGTATTTTTTCGTGTGCTCTAGAGACTGTCATATGCAAGTGACATATATAATGTAGCATATATAGAGCAGATAGCTTATGGATTCAGGTTGTTAAAGTAAGTTATGCTTATTAATCAGGCAGTTTCATTTAAATTCACAAGTAATTTGGGGACATTTCAGTTGAGTTTCCAGGAATGTGTAGCCCAACGTGAGTAATTGAGTCCACTTTTCCTCATAAACATATGTCACAATTCATTAAACAAAGCGGAGTCTAACATCTGTCTAATAATCATTATAAAGACATATAACAGCAATTTCCTAGCTCTTCAAACTTTCTGATATCGCAAAATGTTGACAGTAAGCTATTTTAACTGGAAGACTAAAACATTTCATTACTTCTTTGTGAATATATATTTTTACTTTTACTGTAGTGTCAAGAACTGTCTTTGAAATCTATACATTACTTCACTTCTTTCAAGTCATTCATTTTACAGTTCAGATTATATTTTGTCAAAATGTCGATGGCATTTTATGGGCACATTTAATATTTAAACCATTTTAAATGAATAGCTATCAGTTACCAAGTGAGTTAACTGCAAATATAATGTTGCAAAAAGTAATATGCATCTTTTCATATGCTCTAGAAAGTGACAATTTCAAGTAACATAAAATGTGACTTTTACAATGCAGACATCTTGTGAAATCAGCATGTTAAAGTGAGTAATAAAAGCAGCTACATTTCAGTGCACATGTACTTTGGGAATATTTCAGTTGTGTTTCAAGGAATATGTAATCCTATGAGGATAAATCATAAACGTATTTACAAATAGTCCTATTATGTGTTTAATTTACCTTGTTTAGGTTTAATAACTAAACAACATTACTTTTTCTTATTATTTGTTAACTGTGAGGCTAAATGCACTTCGCAGGTTCACAGTGTCCTTAGAAACTGCAGCAATTGTTTACTGTTGTTATGGCAACGCAAATAGAATGTGAAGAAAGCTTCACTTCTCTTAACCAACAAGTACATTTTTCCCTCCTTTTTTATGTATTTGTTAATACTAAAAGGAAATAATTCAAAGGACATATGTACACGAATGGAACATTTCAGAGTTAATCACAAACATGTCCCTAATCCCAATAAGCATAACAGTGACTATCATTAATCTAATAAATATTGTAATAATTAAGTTCACTATTCCAATTAGTCTGCCTTGAAACTAGATAATTTTAGACTATTTATCTATGTATAGATAGCGAGTTATTAAATATATACAAACTATATTAGTATAGTAAATGGGAGAGAATACAGAAAGGGAGACAAGATGCAGTTAAAATAAACAGAAAAGAGAGGAGAGAGAAAGAAAACAGAAAATACACATACTATGTAGGTTGATTTACAGTATAAATATTTTATGTGCTATATAATCCTCGTTCTGTGAAAGAAAAGTACCATGTTTTACATACCTGAGATAATGTGAAAACTCTCATGTGTCATTTATTTTCAAAAGATATAAAGATTCCAGTAGTTAGTTACCTTTGTATTAAAATTCCGAGCAGTAAAATTGGTCCTTTAAAGTAATGTTAAAACAATTCATATCATAGTAGATGCTTTGAGAGATTTGGCTGTAGTATCAGTCTTTTGCTTCTTCTTCTTTTTGACATCTGTCCAGAAATTTGTTTCTTTTGTTCTCTTGAAAGAAGGTGACATTCAATCCATATCTTCAAGTAATCACATTATTAGTTTTAATAAATGAAGAGGCTAAGTCAATAAAAGTCCTCATCTCGTTGGCATACAGTATTCTTATCTTAGCTGGATATGTAAGTTGTGCCTTGATGTTATTTTGTTTCATAAACGTTATCATTGGCCACCCTTTTTTCCTTTGTTCCATTATTCTAGATGAATATTAGTTATCAAATCTTATCAGGCTCTGTTTATATTTTAAGGATGCCTTCCTCCAAGCAGATCTAAAAAATCAGTTCCTTGTCCAAGTATGAAAGAAATTTGATAATTATTGACCTAGGACGAGAGTTTGAGTTAGTGGTAGGTTTCCCAAGAGCTCTGTGTGCCCTTTCAATGCCAAAGGAAAGTCTTTCTTTTAAAATTTAAAAAAAGTCAGGGATTCAGCTTGATAAAAAAGGAAATAATATCCTCACCTTCTGTGTTTTCAGATAATCCGAAAATCCTGATGTTATTTCTTCTCTCCCTATTTTCCGTGTCATCTACTTTACTAACCAACCAAGTGTTTTGTTTAAGAAGCAGTTCTGTGTTTCCTCTTCCTTAAGTCTGCTTTCCAATTCATTTAGAGAAACCTCTATTCCTGTTATCTTTGGTGGTGGTGTAGCATTTCCTTGAGGGCGTCAGCCTGTTTTTGACTGCTTGTTTTAAGATTTTCCAGGTTCTCTTTAAGACAACTCCTGTAGGGTAGATGCCATCTGTTGTAGTTCCTTCTTTAAGGCAGCATCCTGGTGAGAATTCTTTGAGTTGCTCATTTTAACAAGTGAATACATCTCCAAGCTTTTTGACAGGAAATTATTTGTAAAACTTCAAAGTTTCTAATTATGTAAATTTGTCCTTTATCTATAAGATTTTATACTTTGAAGAAAAAAAAAAAGAATATTTTTCCTGTCTTATTTAACTAGTTATATAGAGCTCTAAAATACTGCTTTCAGTTAGCCATTTAGGCTCCGCCCCCAAATGCCAACATTTTTGAAGACGAACATAGTTGGGCTCGTTGCAGAAAATAAACTGTGCTCAGAAACTGAATTTTTCATTGTATTTTAAAGTTCATTGTTAAAATCTTCACATATTAACTTTTTCATAGTGAAGTTTAAAGTGTAGCTACAACACTAAATGATCAACTGTAACAATTTTTTGACAATTGTTTAAAAATTTGATCTCATGATATAAATTGGGCTTTCCGATTCTAAAATCAGTAGTTATTGCTTCAGTTACATAATGAAATTTAAAAAAATATACATGTTTGTATGCGCTGTATTCTGAGCAGCTGGTTTGGCCATCATACTGGTAGACTTCTTTGAGACAGTTACCAAGGCTATAGACGAGGGAAAGGTGGCACACACAGCCTACCTAGACCTCGCAAAGGCCTTCAATACCATTCACCATTCTGGTATTATAGACAAGCTCACCAGCCTGAACATAAACCCCTACGTCACAAGATGGGTTGCCAACTGGCTCATAGACAGAACCCACATGGTGACAGTTGTGGGAGCTAGGTCGGACTCTAAACCGATTACAAGTGGCATTCCCCAGGGCTCAGTCCTAGGACCCCTCCTGTTCGGCATATACTTCTCAGAGGTACAGACAAACACAGGAGGACTATGGCTGACCAAGTTCGCAGACGACTGCAAACTAGGGGCTATAAATTGACTCTCCGGCTGGCACAAACATCCTGCAAAAGGGTCTCACTGAGACGGATACCTGGTGTCAAAATCATGGCCTCAAGCTAAATGCCAAAAAGTGCATAGTCATCCCCTTTGGAAAAAACAAAGACATAGGTGGTAGTCCCCTAAATACGGAAGATGTAATAAGGGATCTGGGGAATCAAGTAGATAGCGATCTCTCCTTTGATAATCACATTGCCAAAGTGGTTAGATAATCCTTCTATGTGGCCCACCTAATTACAAAAGGGTTCGCATCCAGATCAAAAGAGGTCATTGTGTCCCTCTAATCATCAGACCCATCACAGAGTACAATGCCCCATTTGGGATGTACCTTACAAGACACCTGCAACAGCTGGGAAGACCACAGAAGCACCTCACCAAGAGGATCACTGGCCTCAAAACAGATGCCCTATGCAGCTCGACTGAAGAAACTCCAGCTGTACTTGGCTGCATACCACCTACTCAGAGGTGATCTCTGCCTGACATACAAGGCCATGTCCAACCCAGAATTGATGGACATGCTCCACCTAAAGAAAACCATATCCCCTCGAGCCATATGCTCTAAGGATCTAAACCTCGCCACAACAATAAATAGGACGTGCTGAAAGGATCTATTCCTGTCCCAGAGACTTCCCATGCTTTGGAACAAGATTTCAATCTACATTAGGCAGAGCTCCTCGCTAACACTCCAAGAGAAACCTTGACGAGTGGATGGGAAACAAAGTTTGCCCTGGGGATCACTTCAGTGGTTCTGCTGGACAGAGGCACAGGGAACTAATCTAAGGGGTCGGCGAAAGCCAACACATTCTGGCTAAGCTTATAAATGCTTTCGGGCAGATAGCCTAGTACCTACCCATGAACTTATGCCTGCATTCTTCCTGCCCAAGACCAGCGATGGATTTGATTTCCATGGTAGATTAGTGGCCCTGCAAGCATATCTTTGAAAACAGACCAAAATAAGCCATCCCAGGAGGAGTTTGGGAGATGGCCCACATTACACCGACTCAAACTTGTACATATTCCGAAGCAGAGCTCCACTTTATCACAACATTTTGGGTTTAATACTGTGACAAGAATAGACCCCATTCCTACAGAGTATCATGACAATCAGTGGGTATAGCTATTTCAATGATAAATGCTACATTTGTCCTTTCTTCTTAGACTACTATAAGTAGTTTTCTTGCATCTTAACTGTTGGCGCTGGATGACTCCATGTGATCCAAACTTCAATCATGAT
The DNA here is from genome assembly GCF_019279795.1 of Protopterus annectens. NCBI lineage: Eukaryota > Metazoa > Chordata > Ceratodontiformes > Protopteridae > Protopterus > Protopterus annectens. Next base: position 538,483,342 of record NC_056742.1, on the reverse strand, counting down.
CAACAATGTTTTGTTGTTATGTCTCCAGTGCCTCTCAATTACTTGTATACTGCAGAGTTTGTGCAGCAGTCTTGCCACAGTACTGTGCCTTTCAGTATACAGACCCTCAAGACACAACTGTAGCCAGCATGGAGATGTACAACTGTTTCCAGTTGTGTATCACAAAACCTGCATTTGTCAGTTTCTCCAATTTTTTTCTGTAGGACTTATCAGTGAGTACGTAGACCACTATCGTGAGTCCACATTATTAGCCATTCATCTTTTGATTTAAATTCACCTGTCCTTTACCATTCACGTACCATAATACTGTACAGATTTTCACAGTGTGTCCAGATTTTTGCCTAATATTTTTGATCAGTTTTTCATAAAATTGTGGTTTTCTGGCAAATTAGTGGCAAATCAAAAAATCCATGCTAATGCAATGTTTATTCTCTCAACTTTCTAAGTTTGTAAGCGCAATATTTAAAAACTGTCGAGGCCTTTATCCCCCTTTTATTTATGGCTTTGCCCAGATTTCTTGCTCTAAGACGTTGAGAGGTATATATTCATGTGTCAAATCTTGGACAACGTATTGTCTATACTTGCCACTATATTTGTGGACTTTCCAATTTTTTTTTTCAGGTTCTTGTCTTTATATTCTTTCTTCCATTTCTTCGCACCTTCAATTGCACGGATATTTTTGTCTCCTTCTGGTTTGATTTCCAGTCTCATACCTTTTGGAAATCCTTCTGCTAAACTAATCAAAGACGTCATCTCAAGACTTCTTTTTTCCAAGCTTTAGAACTTGGACTTTGTTTGGATCTTATCAGGTCAGCAAATATGTACCCAGTCCCACAACTGCAGGGCTATACAGGCCATCAGTTTCATGGAGGACCACACCTGCTTCAGACTGAGGAATGTATAATCTTGGTATGTACACATTTTTATATCATTTGATAAGCATGAAGCAGCTTTTTTTCTTGTATTCTGTCCATCTGATTCAGTGCTGTATAGGGCAAGATAATGACAACAAAGCTGTAAGTTAGAACAGCAAGAAAAAAACGATACCGATTTATGGCTTAGACTTTATTCCTAAATGTCAAGGCAGTTTTCAGTATTAGCTTTACTCTTTTGAAGAACTCCTTATTCGACTGCTCACCCATCTTATATTCCCAAATATTTATATGCATCCTCTGGTTTATGTTCTTTTATATCATATTTCTGGTACAGGTTGATATTTTCTTGTTAATGCAGTTTTCCTGCTTTAAAGGTTGCTTTTGCACATTTATCAAGACCAAATGATATTCTTGTATCATTGAGAAAGTTTTAACCAGTTATAATTGTGTTTTCAGATCCTCAAACGAGCTATACAATTTTACATCAAATGAAAAGTAGGTAAAAGGTCTTTTGAACGAGATTAATTTCTGGAAGTTAAGAGTAGGCTGTGGTTAAAAGCTTGCCAAGTTAACATGTTAGAAGTGGTAAGGGCAACAAAACAACACTGCTAAGAAATACTTTGGAATATTCTCCTTTGAATTTTTAACCCTAGGATAATAAATTATGCCCTTTACCATGACTCGCCTGTAAAGTGGTTTGACTGTTTCAGAGAAGCCACAATGGAACTGATCAATGTAGGGTATATGTTGCAAACGTGTAAGCATTCCAGAATTGACCAAGTGTAACATGCCCATGCCATACTCAACACTCTTTCCCTTTTTACACATCTCTGTTATGACTAACAGATGGTCCTCTGTTTCACATGAATTTTCTTCATTACCTACTGCAGTGGTGGTGCTGCGGTAGCGTTGCCGCCTCAGAGTAAGACATCCAGTTCGATTCTCAGCTAGAGCGTCTTCTGTGTGGAGACATGCGTGAATGGGCATACCTTCGTTGAAGGTTGTGAGTCAGGGCCGGCAACTCGGCACGTAAAAATCTACTGGCGACCCCTAACTGGGAAAAGCCGACAGACACAACAACATTCTATCGCCACAACTGATTTTCTTCTATATAGCTATGAACTCCGCATCAATTCCCGTGCATAGATTATACATGGTTATTAGGCAATTTACTTATCTACAGTTCTTAAGAGTGAACCCGCAAGCCGCCCTAAACAAGGGTATGTGTTTTCCTGCTAATTAAGTTGGTGCCTGGACAGGATGTGCATATAAAGTAATGTTTACTTATGGCTAAATCTTTCTGTAAAAACGTTAGTAATTTTAACCACAGGTTAGGCACTGCATCTGTACCTGGGTTTTCCAGTTGGGAGCTTTTCTTATTTTCTCTGTTTCTCTGGCTACTTCCTCCCATTTCATATTTTTTATATTACAACTTCCTATTGTTTGTTTAAACTTATCTACCCATTTGATAACTGTTCAACAGGGACTTCATAAATCCTTCTCCAAAATGTACCCTTTTCTTCTCTTCTAGTTACATTCCTACCGTGTTGGTTTAGTTTCCCAATGTTCTTCAAAATCTTTTTTGGTCATCAATGAATTGATTGTTTTATACTTTTCCTTTGCATTTATCTGCACACCTGATTTTTTTTTTCTGCCTATGCGGAAAAAGGCTTTGATATTCTGTATTGCATCTAAAAAATTTTGATCAGCTCCCCATTTTAATTTCTCCAAGTTTTTTGGGTTTCTAATACCACGATGCAAAAGGACCCGATTTTCAAGCTAGGAGATAATTTAAAGTTCACAAAATTTGTATTGTTTTCAATTTTTAATGTTAGTCAAAAATGCTCCTTGCAGCACCCACAATGTACCCATAACTGACTCATTCTGCAATTCATACAGAATTACATGTACTGGTAGTATGTCTAAACATGACTGCAGATTCTTTTTTTACAAGACCCGTTGTTCCTACTACTATTGGAACCGTCTGGGTATCTTTCTTCTGCACTGCTCTCATTTCTGTCTGCAAATCCTGGTATTTTGAGTCTCTCTGTACACAAGACACTGCAATCACTGGGTATAGCAATTTCAATTACCAATGCTAACTTTGTCTTTTCTTCATAGACTACGATATTGTTTTTTTGAACTGTTGGTAACTGGTGATCCCATGGGATATATAAACTTCATTCTCTACACAATGCTTTGGGGCTCACATTTCCAATGCTTCTCATCTACTTCTATACTGTAATGCTTGCACAATCCCCAGTGCGACAGTCTTGTCACATTATTATGTCCTTCAGTATACAGGCCCTCTGTCAGAGTATCACACCCAGCAACAAGATGTGCGACTGTTTCCAGTTCTGTTTTATACAACCTGCATTTGTCTGTTTCTCCCACATGTTGAATGGACTTTGCAAACCAACATGTACATAGTCCACTATCCTGATCTACCATTATTAACATTTCAATTTTTGGTTTCACCTTTACCATCCCTACATCAAATCTTGAACACAAGGTTGCCACAATATTTTATGCCTTTTCCACATTTTTGATGGCCTCCCCAGTCTGTAGGACCCAATATTACTGGTAGGGGGGCTTACAAGACACTGCCTGCAGTACCTGGTCTCACATGCAGACAGTGTTTTGACCTCACCAAAAAGTGTAATCAATTCAATTAACTTTTTCTCATACCTACACTATCCAACAGATTTACAGGCGTTTTCATGCAGGTTGTCATTGTAGGGATTCACATACCCCCAGTTTTTCTTCCTAAATGATCATCCGGAAGAAAACTATTTTATAGTGCAAGCTGTGTCTTACTCTACTGCATGGCAAGCAGTGCACACTAGGAATCTTAGCACTTTCCACTTCACCTTACTAGGAATATTGGCATTTTCCACTGCACAACTCAAAACCAGATGATGAATATACTTCATATAGTACCAGTGAAAAAACTCTATACTACAAATTTTAGAAGCAGAAAGCCCATTTTACAGAATGAAAACATAATTACTAGAAAAAGTAACAGAAGCAATAAAAGTTCAGCTGTAAAGGCGTTTGTTACTAGTATTTGAAATTTGTTCTACTCGAAAATGGCCTGGGGGGGCAGCCACCGTGACATGATTTTTCTTCTCAAGCTATTCTTTCCATTTAATTAAATAGAAAGTCCTTGGATGTATTCTTTATCAATCTCTTACAGCATCAGTATATTTTTTCCAAAAACTACCTTTGATTTGTGTTCTTTCACATTGTCAAAAGCAGACTTTGATGGCCCATTTCTTCTGTCTACTACAATCTGTGAATAACAACCTATGAACGAGTCATTTCTGTGAAGAATATCTGTAGAAGGAACACAGTCGGTCCAGCAGTGTCTCATCTCCTGCTGCTTGAGCTGCCCACCGACATGTGACTGACCAGTGGCGACACCTCTCTCACATCGGCAGTTTCTATTTTAGCTGCAATAAAAAGGTACACACCACTAAAGTAAATGTTACTTGGCTACTGTGATTACAGAAAAATTCTTACTGCAGTTAAAATTACTGCTAGTTTAAAATCAACTGCAAATGGTTATAATAAGCACAGAGTAAATTAACCCAAGACATGGTTTTGCACATTAATAAGTGATTATGCCTGTGTCTGCAGATACAATGCCTTGATAAATAAAGCACAGGCAGAGATTCATTGCTTCAATAAGACAGAATTGTCCAGGCAGGGAAGCAACTTCATGAAATGCAGACACTTAGCTTCAAACACCGCTCATGTAGCAATGGGATTTAGCCAAATTATGGCCAAGCTAGTTACTGAAAATGAAGACTATTGAATTATACTTCTGTCAAAGCCCACAGAATGACTCCTAGAAAAGGCCATAGTTTTCAGGTTATACTTATTTCAGTGATATGTTACATGAAACACACTGCTTTACATCACAGAAAGCTATATTCAGTATGAAATAGTAACTGCTACACTAACTTTCATTGTCATTAGCCGTACTGAAATTAAAGTTAATTTAATTATATACCTATGGGTATAACATTCCTCAGTGGCTTCACTTTCAAGAAGGATCTCAGAGGATATACTTCTGGGAAGGTACAAGTTATAAATGACATTCTAAGTCTCTTCTTTGCAGTAAGTCTGATTAAACGTATAGAGGTGTTCTTGCACAAATACATGCGTGCATCAGGTGACCCAGGATCGCATTTCTCACATGGGTTCTTTCTAGTTTTACATCCACTTTCCAGTGTTTTCGGACCGATTCTCTACTTCATGCAATTCACGTCCACTACTTTCTTAAATACAAATAAGTAGATATTGCTGCCGAGAGATAAAAGGGAATGATATTCATCACGATTAGAAAAATGGATGACAAAACTAGGAGTCACTCAATGGGGGGGAACAAGTTTCTGCAAGAGAACAAACTCTGACACCACCATGCAGGAGGCTGTGTTCCCACCACTCATAATATCTGAATCATGTATCCGTCTGTTCACTGCCACCCTCCTGACTTCAACACTCATGCCAGACTGTCACATGTCCCGTCTCACACAGCCCCTCCACCTCTTTGCTGAACACCCTTGTTACTTCTTGCCTTCTTCCCGTCTGTCCCAAATCTTCTTCACCAGGATTGTCTTCTGCTTTTCGGCACATGTGCCCGATCCACCATAATCTGTACTCTTATCTCTTCTGCAAATTGGCTTCTGCTCTAAATGTACTCATTTCTTCGTCTGTCCCACAATGTGCATCCTACCACCCATCTCAGGCACTTCATCTCCATCACTTCTAGCTTCCTCTATTGCTCTGCCTTTACTGCCCAGGTTTCCATACAATACAGTAGTACTGGTCACACTACTGTTTTGTACACCTTACTTTTCAGTTTCGTATTCCATGTCTCTAACCTTTGCTGAAGTTCTTACTCAGAGTCTATCTGCAAAGACATCCATCATCTGCATACAGGAACTTTGTTGATCTGTCCCCTCCAACCTGTTTGCTAATGTAGTCCATCACCAGTATGAACAACAGTGGGCTCATAGCTGAAACCTGATGCAGACCCACTCCCAGTGGGAACCCCTCTATGAGGCCGAACACTGTTTGCACACACCCACTCCCAGTGGGAACCCCTCTATGAGGCCGAACACTGTTTGCACTTCAAGTCACAGAGTTCTTGTACATAGCCTGCACCAATTCTGCTGATGTTTTTCGGACTTTGAACCATCACAGGCCTGCCTAAATCATATTTCTTTTACTTTGTCATATGCTTTCTCCAGGTCTAAGAATGCCCAGTCGGACTCTTCCCTCATCGCTAGCTTCTTCTCAACTATTTGTCTCACTGCAAACATCAGGTCATTTATGCTGTGCCCTGATCTGAACTGCTCATCTCCCATCTTACTTTCTACTACTCTGTGTATTCATTTATCACACTCTCTCCAGAACTTTCAAACAATGTGACAAGGAGTTTGATTAACTCTGTACTGCCCTCAGTTGTGAATGCCCCCTTTGTTCTTGTACACTGGGACAAGTATGCTTATTCTCCAGTCATCTGGGAAACGCCTTTCTCTCTACACTGCTATGAATGCCCTCAGAAGCCATTTCTCCTCAGTCTTTCTCACCATCATACCTTCTGTGACCTCATATGAGCCTGCTGCTTTCCCGTACTTCATTTTCCGTAGCGCTGATCTTACTTCTATGGTGGGCTTCTCTTCTCTCACTGTAGGCTATGTCTGGGGTAGTACAGCTTCTGTGGACTTTCTTCATTCAGAAACTGTTGGAAGTACTTCCTCCACCTGCCTTTGATCTCCTGTGGACTGATACGGAGATTGCTGGCTGACATTCCTTATTAATAGTGTCTGCTTCTGCTTATTCTGTATCTTTCTGTCTTTGTCTTGCAGCCTAATGAACATTTCATTGTGCCATCTGCTCAGTCACTTTCCAGAAGCTGGTATAGTGCCTCAGATGTCTTGTTCTTTGCTACTGCAACTCTCTTAGCTTCTTTGTTAGCCAAACCAGTATTCCTTCCTAACTGGATCTGGCTTTTCCATCTCCCACTTTTTCCTGCACTCCTCTCTTTTGAGGACTTCCTGGACTGCTGCATTCCACCACCAGTTTTCTTATGTACCTTACTTCCACAAGCTGGCTCATGCTGTTTTGAGGCACTGCCCTTCTTCTTCAACTCCACCCATTTCCTTTTCTTCTTAGGGTGCTACACCCCCGAGTAATTCCATCAACTGCTGTGCCTTCTCTCCAGTCAACATTCACGTTCTCAGCCTGGTCTCTGTTGACCTTGCAGCTTTTTCTGGGCACTGCTTGCAAACCGATTGTGGTAAGCAGTAGTTTATGCTGTCGGCTGACTGTTTCAATGAGGACGACTTTGCAATCACAGATTCTATCCCAGTACTGTTTCCTTACTAGCAGGAAGTCTCCGCGAGTTGCATGTTGGCCACTATTGTGTGTGATCTTGTGGCTCTCTCTCTTGCTGAAAGTATTGTGTTGGCTACTAGCAGGTTGTTTGTCAAGATAGAAGTCTAGAGTGGCCTCTCCTTTATTCCTGTTGCTCCACTCATATTCTGCCTGTTCCAATATGTGCACTCAAGTCACCCATTATTGACACCAACTCATGTTGTTCTGCTTTATGTAGTAGGACCTGCAACTGCGTTCTAAATCTACTCCTTTCCTCAGTATCACAACCCTGCTGTGGAGCACAGGTGGAGATTATTAATACTGCCCTGGTATTACACCGAAGTCTGACTGCCATGAGTCTATCATTAATTCTAATGACACCCCTCATAGTCTTCTGAAGTCTCTCCTTCACCATAATTCCTGCACCATTCCTACCCAGTCTTCCTCCTGAGTAATACACTCTGTATCCCAAGCCTAGCAGCTTTGCTGCTCTGCCCTTCCATCTTGTTGCCTGGATACATAGGATGTCCTGCTTCTTCCTTACCACCATGTCATCCAATTCCAAGATCCATCCTGTCAGTGCGCGTACACAGAGTGTAGCAATTCTTAGCTCATGTTTAGCAGGTTTACTGGTTTTACATGCAGCTTCCACTCAACAAAGCTATCCCAGGTAACCAAAGCTGGGCAACTAGCCACTGGCCAGCCAATAGCGTATTTATACAGGGCTGGGCTTTATGGTGGGTACACAATGGCTAACAGGAACACACACAGCCCTCCCACCATTTCATGTCACTGTAAATCTAGTTACGCTACGTCCTGTCAATGGTGCCCTGCCTAACCTGTTCTCTGTAATACTTTGATCAGAGTATCAGGTCAAAACTTCAGAAGGAAACATTAAACTGCTAGTGTTAATGATTTTCAGTCTTGCTCTATTCCACACCAGCCCCTAAATGCAAATTGACACAGGCCAGTTGGACCTCTACAGTTGGTATTTATGATACATATAAATGAAGCCCTTGAACAAGAAAATAACTCCTCTATTGTTTTTCTTGACTTTGTCGGCCTTGGTGGTGCAGCGGTTAGTGTTGTCGCGTCACAGCAACGGGTTTTCTGGTTTGATTCTTGGCTGGAGTGCCTTCTGTGCGAAGTCTGCATGTCCTCCCAGAGATCGAGTGAGTTTTAAAGACGTGCAGTAGGTGCATGTGCCTTCTGTGAAAGTTGGGCGCTGGGATGGCAACTTGACACCATGGGATGGGTAAGGGTAGTCTATATCCAAATTGAATAGGTTATTTCAAGTACAAAAAGGTAAACTGGCTAGGCTTAAAACAGCCAACAAGGGCAGCTAGCCAAGTACTTACCCTAGAACCTATGAAAGCCAACAACTCCACAATCATCCTAGCTGGCCATACAACTGATTCCACTGACACTAAACTGAAAGGCAGGTTTCATTCCTAATAGATATGGCTTTTAGCTACGAGCAGCACCTCAATGCCACTAAGTCTAAATTAATGTTGTGCCTATCAAAGAATAATCTCAGCAACAGTGCTGCATCTCCTGACCTAATTAATAAGCACACCAAGTCTAGCAAACCAAGTCTTAATAATCACCTTATTACATCTATCAACCATTACAGAAGACAGTTCAATAAAAACTGTGGCCCACTTAGAAAAATAAATGCAGCTGATTTTTGACTAAGTCCTTTTTTCCTCTGTGCCAGCTATCATTGGCCCCTCCCTTATCAGTCTTCAGCCTATTCATTCCCACCATTTCACAGATCTGTTAAGAGCCTCAAGCATACAGCTGACCAAGTGCTGACCAGCAGGGACTCTCCGCCTCTTTACTCTTCACAATAAAATGAGTCAAGGATTGCCCGCACCCCAAAAGCCCGATGGTCTAGCTTCACTGCTCCCAGACTGAATTAACTCATGATTCAGAACAGGACCATACTAGTCCTCAGGCCAGGAAAGTACAAGATGCCTGCATCATTCCAGTGCAGGCCATGAGGGAATGTTTTTTTATTAAGCCCCAAGGGGAGCTATCCTACCCCACCTGAATCCTCCAGTACCCAAGCAACTACTTGGGCTCTAGTCATTTGGGTCACAATCAGAGCTTTACATTTTGACAACCCAGGGACACATGCAAGGATTCTGTTTGTGGACTTCAGCTCTGCGTTTAATACAAAAATTACGGAACTTCCACACTTGAAACTCTCCCAGCTTTCAGTTCCTACCTCCACCCGTCAATGGATCACTAATTTTCTAACCAACAGAAACAGCTTATGAAACTGGGGAAATTTACATCTAGCTATCGCACGATCAATATGGGTGCCGCCCAGGGATGTGTGCTCTCCCCAATGCTATTCTTACGCTACACTGACTGCATCTCTAAAGACCCCCTCTGTCACACTTATTAAATACATGGACGATACAACCATTATTGGGCTCATCAAGAACGGCGATGACTCTGCATACAGACAGGAGGTCAAGCAGCTGGCCCTTTAGTGTAGTCAGAATAATCTGGAACTGAACACTCTTAAAACTGTGGAGATGACAATGGACTTCAGGAGTGGTACTAAAACATAAAGAAGGGGAATAATATTAAATACTGCTGTGTCAGTTGTGGAAACCTTCAGGTTTTTGGGAGCTACGATCTCCCGGGACTTGAAGTGGGAGACCAAAGTAGGGTCCCTTAAAAAAAAAAAAAAGGCACAACAGCAAATGTACATTCTGCGACAGCTGAGGATGTTCATCCTCCCACAGATGCTGTTGCTTCAGTTCTTCACAGCAGTCATTGACTCTGCTCTCAGCTAATCCATAACAGTGCGGTTTGGATCAGTGCCTAAACATGACAAAAATAGGTTACATTAAATAGTCAGGTCTGCCGAAAATATCATTGGTGCTAGTTTGGCCTCCTTCAGGCAGGAAAAACTGACCCTTCACATCCAGGCCACCATCTTTTTGGACTACTACCACTGGCCAAGTGTTATAGATTAACACGCACCAAAACAAGTGGATACAAGAACAGTTTTATTCCACAGGCCATCAAGTTCATAAATGGTTAGTTCAGCTTATTAGGCTGGGTATTCTTTTTCCCAAACCTCCGAGGATTCTGCAAAATTATTTACATATTAATACTTGTTTATTTCAGTATTTCTTGAACCGAGTTGCACTTTGCACCTTGTACGTATAAGTATATTTACATTTTTTGTCTTGCTGTTAATAGCTGTACATACATTGTTTATGTAATTCATACTTGGAGAGTCATTGAAGCTGGAGTCAAATTCCTTGTATGTGTGCATACTTGTTTCTGATTTCATCACTAAATTAAGAAGCCTACTACAACTGGCTAAAAAACTGAACTTGCAAAGGAGTAAGACTGTTACCAGGACAAAGCAAACACTTGGAAAATTATACAGAGCAGAAGCATTTCTTTTGCACAAAGCTATGCTAGTTAAGGCAAACTTTTACTTACTTTCTCTCCTATACTCTTGTCCACTTTCCCTCTGATCTGCAGCCACAGTTCCAAAACACAGGCATATAACCGACAGATCTGCCAGCAATCATTATGTACCAAACACTGTAATCGTAACAAGGACTGCAATGGTTTTCTTTCTAATACAGACGGAGTTTGTTGACAAACTTCTATATGCATTATATTCTACTTTCTGTCATAAGTTACCATATGACTAAATACTCAACAAAAAACTCAAAAATAATTTTCCATCAGAAAACCTACTAAAATAAATCTGTAGAGGACTTATACAGGCACTTTGGGAAGCTCCCTGACAATGTAAGTAATGTTCCAAAGAACAAAGCCTTCAGGCCTGCATTAAAAGACCTATAACCAGACTGTTACTGCAACTGCGGCATGAGTGCATCAGTCCACTTGGTTAACCACCTCATAAGCTTTAGTTACTTCACTACCTACAATTTGTCATTGTTTAGCTTTAGTTAACATTTTACTTGGTGCTTCCCTGGCACACTACGGTTTGCGATGCTGCCTTTACAATGCAGTCCTTTTGCACTGTACCACATATTACACAAGGATTGCAGTCTGTTCAAAAATTCCAGAATTGTACACAATAATCGATTCTACATTGTACTCAATATTAAGACAGTGAAAAAAAGACATTACTGTATGGTACACTACATTAATCATGTGCTATTGTTCACATCTTCCAGAAATATTACATTCCGATCACATCTTGTTTAAAATCGTTACTAGATTATTGAATGTATAATTTTGAAACTATCAATCGTTTTCCTTTTCAACATTTGTCCATGTGCACCATGCTCCTTCACGACTGCAGTCTGACCACTGCATATTTATTGCACTTGTGACTGCGCCTGCTGTGAAAAAAATATGCTATGTTTAGTTATATATCAGAGCTTTTCACTCCACAATTACAATGTGACTACCCAAATGGACATTCCCAATCTGCAAACAATAAGTCATAAAACGAATTGTACTTTTTGCAGTTTTTCTTGAATGGGGCAAGTAACCATTTTAATCTACATGGACAAAAACAGCACCACATCTGGTTTAGGTATTTGCGATTTTAAATTTCCAGTTTTTATTCCAAAAGTGACTCTGGGTAAATGAAACTGGCTTATGTGAGCTCACAGTTTCTTACAGGCTTTGTAAATAATAAACCTAAATGACTACTGTACATATTTGTTCAGGCTCTAACGTTAACATCTTAACTTTGGATGTGCTAAAGCAACATCACATCCTGCCATAGTGGAGGTAATTCAAGCTGAAAGAGCCCACAGCAGCAAGCATAAGTGAACGAAGAGCCCACAACAGCAAACGTAAGTGAAGAACAGGCAAGTTCACTGTGCAAATTTGGTATATTTCCAAACTTCAGTAAAACTACCACCTCCAAACTGTGCATCAAATAGCGCTACCATATCCTAGCACTATAAAACATATTGCCCTTAATACCAGAACTACCCTAGCAGGCCCCTTTTAAAGCCCAATCCTTAATCCTAAATAGCCCACCCTATTCCCAGTCCAAACAACTTGGATATGCAATTTCTGGTATTTGCGTATTATCACAACCACATTCCAAACAGAGCAAATGGTTCATTTCCAAGCCGTACTCCTACAGAGATATGTAGACTGCGGTGGTGGTGCTGCGGAAGCGTTGTCGCCTCACAGCAAGACATTCTCCCGTTCGATTCTCAGCTAGAGCGTCTTCTATGTGGAGGCATGCGTGAATGGGGCGTGCCTTTGTTGAAGGTTGTGCATCAGGGCTGGTAACTCGGCACGTAAAAATCCACTACCAATCATTAGCGGACCGGAGTTCCGCTGTGATGACCCCTAACCGGGATAAGCTGAAAGACACAAACAAACTCCTACAGAGATATGTAGTGAACAAATTGGCCAAAACAGGGACAGGTTTTAAATATTGCTCTTACAAAGTTGCTAGAATAACAGCACTTGTGTTATATTTTATATTTCTGGAAGAAATAAAGGTCTGAAACACAAATATAGGTCATTATTTAGCAACAGCATTCCACAGTGATTTGTCAGAAAAACACGACTTTTAAGAGGAATGGACCAAAAATACGAGGCATAAATCTGGACATTCTGCAATAATCTAGACAGTTGAGAGGTATGACAGTGACCTTTCAAGCCTGTCAATGTTTCTGCCGTCAAAATAATTGCGATGTTACTGGTCTGTGCTTCACCCTGTGATGTTTAGAACAACATCAGACAGTCCCGATCCTTGGCTGATATAAAGTCACTGCACCACAGGTACCAATATGATTTGATCATAGTCCCTGTGGGTGTAAATGATCTAAGACGCAACTCACTGGACTATATGAAGAGAGGCATAATGGATCTCTTGGAATGTGTGTCACACTTCGATATGAGCCTTGCACTGAGCAGCATTCTACCTTCACCAAGGATGATGCCACAGTATGAATGTAAAATGATAGATTTTAATAATTAGCTTAGTTTCTGACGTCACTCCAGGGGAATACAATATCTGTCAGCATGGGAGGACAAGGTCAAAAGACCACACTGTTTTGCCTAGGAGGGGCTGTACCTGCCCCCCCCCCCCCCGGATTTTGGATACTGGCTAAAACTTTATCCAATCTAGGCAATGCCTAAAAGACAAAACTACCACCATAGTGAAAAAGTCTACAAGCAACCTTAAGGTGTTGCTGCTCTGTGCTAGGAGCCTAAACAAAAAAACTCTACACCCTTCAAACCCTCCTCACTCTAGAGAATGTAAACATCTGTGTTGTGACCAAGACTTGGCTAAAAGCCACAGCAAGTACTCTGGCAGTGCAAGGCTACAGGGCCTTCCACATATTTAGGCCAACAGCAGCACAGACTGGGGCCAAAGGCAGAGGTGTCTCGATCTAGGTTATTAACAAGCATACCTCCAGGTTGGTTAAACAGGATGATACCATGGAAGCACATCCACATGCAAGTCACCACAGAGAAGGTCCCTCACCATACCATGGCTAGCTACATTCTGCCATCTATATCCCTAGAGTCTCACAACTCTTACCCAACTCTACTAGAGACACTCACCATCCAACCAAACGCCCTACTCATGGATGACTAACTACCCCGCTATAGACTGGGAAATAAGCACTACACAACACTTCCTGGACCGGATTAATAGAAACACCACAGAACAGATACTGCACTCTCCAAAGGATGAAGCATACTGGATCTGGTACTCACCAACTTGGGAGAGTGTTACACCCCTCCCCGTGACACACACAAAAACACTTGTCATGTCCTCACTAGTGATGGTAAATAATAAAGCAGTCTCCTTTGAAGTAAAAATCAAACTGGAAAACCCAGCTAAACCAGTAGCAGTTAAGAAATATTCTAAAGGCAAACTACATCCTATTAAGTGACAGCCTGGCAAAATTCAAGGTTGCCCCAACCCTGAGACCACAGCTACCTATGCAGAATTATTTACGGAGTCCCTATACAAACATACGAATAGCTACGTAAGGGCTGCCGTACCAACAACAAATAAACCCAAAACAAACACTAAAAGCAAACCACACTAGTGGAATCCTCACCTAAGCAGGGTATATAAAATAAAAGAAAACTCATGTCCAAAATCAGGAAGAGCAACTCTCAAAGAAAAGTGCTCTCTTATACTGCTAAACAAAAAGCCAAGAGGTTTAAATCCAACAAAGCCAACTATGAGGTCAGGATAGCCTACCAGGCTAAGGTCAATCATAAGGCATTCTTCAGCCATGTCTAGAACCTTAAAGGCAACACACAGCCATATGCTGAACTGGTAGTGAATGGTACCATCTTCACCAATTAGGGTGACACAGCAAATCTACTGGCTGATAAATTTAGCTCAAACTTCACTCCCACCCCCCCCCCCCTTCAGCTCTACCAGGTGAAATCCCTTCCTATATATTTCTTCCAACTATTAGTAGGGACCAGGTGCTGGCGGCACTTGATAAAGCCAAGAATACCGCCTCGGTGGGTCTCAACAACATCACACCGCCTCCATGGGTCCTGACAATATTGCCCGTTACATCCCATGCAGTCTAAAATGTGACCTGTCAGGACCACTTTGAGGAACTCTTCAGCTAAAACCTTGAAACAGGCTATGTTCCCAGTGAAAGCAGTACCGCCACAGTCATTTCCCTCCATAAGGGCACGCCATCAAGTGACCAAGGGAATTACTACAGACCCATGAGTCTAATATGCAAAGTTATGGAACAAATTATCAGGACATTAGCAACCTGCAGACACTCCACCCTCTAAGGGAAGGTCATGCCTACTTCTGATTAGCTTTTTTGAAAGGGTCACAAAAGCAATGGATGAGGGCAAAACCGTCCAAGGTACTTATCTTGACCTGGCCAAGGCATTTGATAAAATACCCTACTCAGACAATACTGACAAGCTCTCTGAGCTAGGGGTAAATCCCCCCATAAAACTTACAGACAGGACCCAAAATAAGTCAGGATCGGCAAGTTCACATCCACCAAGAGATCAGAGTACATCACGACTCTGTGCTGGACCTGCTCCTGTTTGGCATTTACTTCTCATAAGTCAAGGCTAACATTCAAAGTCTCTGGATCACCAAGTTTGCAGATGACTGTAATTCGGACGCTATTATAGTTACTCCTGATTGACACTGTATAACATTGTATTGTTACTTAATGCAATGTAATAATCCTGTAACATTGTTGTTTAATGCTAATTTATAATGAAAATTGTATAATATGTTGGGAGCTTTTCTCCTCGGGTCTCCGCTGAAAAAGGGCTCTTCAGCTTAGTCGGACAATCCCGGTTAACAAATGTAAAATAAATACAAATAAATAAATATTAGATTCCCCTAAGACACAGACATCGTGCAAGAAGGTTTACCATACAAATGACTAGTGCCAAAGCCATGGCCGAAAACTCAATGCTAAAATATGCATTATAATGTCCTTTAAGGAACTATCAACCCAAATTAATTATTGCATTAATAAAACACTCCTAAAAGTCAACCCATTAGACAGGGATCTGGGAACATATGTAGAGAGGAATCGGGCCTTTGATCAACACGTAGCTAAGACAATAAGAAAACCGTTCCATGTCACCCAACTTACAGGTAAGGGTATGGCATCCAGGTCCCAGAAGTAATAGTACCACTCTACCTGGCTCTCATCACCCAATTTACAGGTAAGGGTATGGCATCCAGGTCCCAGTAGTAGTAGTAGTACCACTCTACCTGGCTCTCATCAGACCAATCAGTTATTTTATTTATCGCATTTGTTAGCCAGGAAAGTCCGCTGGGCCTGGAATGCGCCCATTTTCAGTGGAGGCCCGGGGAGAAAAGCTCCACGGTTACATACGAAGAAAAACAAAATCACATAAACAGAGAAAAATAATACAGTACAATTACATTGTATGAAATTGGTAATAGAAGCAACAGTGACAAAAATACAATCATCGACACGCAGAAACATTAAATGGCATACATTTCAGTCACATGATTGAATGATATTTACAAAGGTACATAGAGAGGGTATTCAAGTAACACATGAAAGTAATATATCTGCTGGTGTACAGCTGTGAGGGGATTAAGTACAGTGGGAGACAGAAGGGCAGAGGGTGGAAAGGATAGGTTAAAGTGACAGGGAAGCAATAATTAGGCAGAGTGAAGGAAGTGATGTGATAGTTAGAAGCATAGCACTGGGAGGAGAGATCAGGAGTTGGGGAACAGGAGCATAACCATTTTGGAGGACAGATGCAGTTTGAGGGATTTTTTAAAGGAGGCTGGGTTGCTGATTGTTCTGAGTGATGGGGAAAGCTAGGAATACAACATTTGACTGGCTGTGAGTTTGGGTTTTCTCAATGGATAGTAACATTTTGTTTTCTGACCTAAGGTGTCGGTTCGGATGGTACATGGTCAGTATGAAGAGAGTAAAGGGTAGGTTTCTGGGTGGTAGATGAGCTTGTGGGTTGTAGTTAATTGTAAGACTGTGAGTGTGTGGAGATTCTAGCCAATTTAGTTGATGCATAGAGGAACAGTGGTGGGTAGAATATTTTGCATTTGTGGCAAATTTGACGTCTTTGTTATAGCAAGAGTCTAGCTAGTTTTGTTCTCAAGGAGGACTGTAGATTGGGGAGAACAGGAGAGTCATATAGAAAAGTACTGGAAGCAGGAAGGATGAGGCCAGCACCTTTTTTTGCGGTGAGACTTAAGAAAGTAGTTGTGTCTGTACAGGGCCCCTAGTTTTTGTTGATGTTACTGTAGATGTGAAGGTTGAACATTAGTTTGTCATCAATGATGACACCTAGTAATTTGGTGCTGGGGATGACTTCAATAATGGGGTTATTTTGGGAATGAATGGTGAACAGTGACTTACTGACAGAGCTGGATTTTGTGGGGGGAAAATATTAAAGGTTTTGTTTTATTGGGATTAAGAGCGAGGTGGTTCTGGGACATCCAGGTTTCGGTGGAAGTAAATGCTTCTTGGGCGAGACGCTGTAGAGTGGGGGCAGATTTGGCACAGTAGATGATGGTGGAGTCATCTGCATATTGGATGACAGTACTGTGGATGAGAGAGGAATGGAAGTTATTGACAAATATGCTGAACAAGAGAGTAATCCCAGTACTCAACCTTGGGGAACACCTGTATTTGTAGTTATGAAAGGGGAGGAGGAGTGTTGCCATGTAGTAGATTGCTGCCTGCTACTGAGATAGTTAGTAAACCACTGCAGGGTAGGGGGCAATAGCCCAAGATTAGCGAGTTTGGTAAGCAGGAGGGAGTGTGATATAGCGTTGAATGCCTTTGATAGATTTAGGAATAATGTGGAGACTAAGGAACCAGCATCTCCAGCTTGATTTACTGTGTTGAGCAAGGAAATGAGGTCAGCGTTAGTACTATGCCCGGTCCCACAGTCAATCTAAGTGGCACAGAGGATATGGTGTTGTATCAGGTGACTAAGGAGCTGAGTGTGGATACATTTCTCTAGAATTTTGGAGATTGGTGGGAGAATAGCAATGAGATGGAAATTTCAGATGTCAAGAGTTATTGCTGCCTTGGTGTAGAGGAAAGATAAATGCTTTTTTCCAGATATTAGGTATGCAGGATTCCTGAATGGACCTGTTTAGGAGAATGCTAAGGGGATATGCAATGGAGGAGGCTAAGAGTTGTAAGTAGTGTGCGTCTAGCAATGAGATGGAAATTTCAGATGTCAAGAGTTATTGCTGCCTTGGTGTAGAGGAAAGATAAATGCTTTTTTCCAGATATTAGGTATGCAGGATTCCTGAATGGACCTGTTTAGGAGAATGCTAAGGGGATATGCAATGGAGGAGGCTAAGAGTTGTAAGTAGTGTGTGTCTAAGTTATCAGGGGCACTGGTACAGGTTTTTTGAGTTTCTGAAGACGTTTTTTTGAAGTGGAGGTGGGAATGGGTGGTAGTGTGAAAGAAGGTAATTATTTTTAGGGAGTGCAGAATGGGTGGTAGTGTGAAAGAAGGTAATTATTTTTAGGGAGTGCAGAGGTGGAGCATCTGGCAAGTCAGCCTTAATAGGTGGGAACGTGGTAGTAAGTTTGTTTATGGTGTCGATAAACTAAATGTTAAAGAAGGAGGCTATTTCAGAGGGTGTTTTTTTCAGGGTTTGGACATGGGTTGTTGTTAGTTACAATGTGGTGTAGGGAGTTGATTGCTCCCCAAAAATTCTTGGGGTTTAGTTTATGTTGTTCTTGGATAGTCTAGAAGTATTCTTTTTTTTATTTTTGATAACTAGGTGTTTAGCCTGATTGTGAAGTTGTTTATATTGACTGAAGTTAGATAATGTTTTTTCTGCCAAATTGCATGTTTAGACTTGATCTTTTTTAACCGGAGTGGGCCAAAATTGTTTAGGATCCCAAGAACTGTAGAGTTAAACAAGTCTACAGCTTCGTTGAGAGGGAGAAATTTTAATAGGCTCGTTAGTTTTTTGCAGGATGTCACTGAAGGTGTTTGGGGAGAAATGGGACTGATCTCTGGTGTATCTATATTGGTGGGTGTTTGGTAGGGAGGTGTGCTTACATATTAGGAATGTTGGAGAGTGATAACTGATACTATTTGGGAGAGTCCCCGAGGTGGTCATTTTCTCTGGGTCAGAGACCAAGATCCAATCCAAGATACAGCCTTTGTTCTTCTTGGCATTGGGTCTTCTAATATCAGAGATTAGGTGAGTATAGATGTGCAGGTTAATAGTAGAGAAGTGTTTAGTGGATATGTCTAGCCAGTTAATATTGACGTCACCTAGGATGATGGTTTCATTTTTTATGGTGGTTGTTGTCCAGGCAAGAATTTCTTGAAGAATGGGAGTATTATTGCCTGGAGGAGTGTATATGACTATTATGCAAAAGGTTTTGCAGTTGTTAAATTTTACCAAAGTTACTAGTAGCTCTGCTGTGGAGAAGTGGGGAATTGGCTTGGAGTATGGGATTACTGTAAGGAGCTAGAGCAGCTTTTCCCAACCTGGGGTACACATACCCCCAGGGGTACTCACTTGGTCATTTATGGGTATGCAGGAAAAAAAATAATGGCAGAAAAAGGGTTTTAACTATTAAAATAAAATCCCATGCACGCAGAAAGTCTGTTCTACGATAGTCAAAATGCCCAACATATTTAGCAGCTATTCCTGAAGGTTGTGTATCTGTGTTGTGGGTCTATGGCGCACGTGAGAACGGTGTGAAAGTGCCTGCCATATTTAGGAGGGTTTACACATCTTACAGCAAACGAAGAAACAACAAACTTTTCGGGACGGTGGTGAGTTGCCCTTTTTAAAGAAGTTATAACTGCTCTAAGTAATTAGATTAGAACAATGAGTTGCACACTTCTTTAACAGTCTCAGTGTGAGAATTATAGGAGCCTAGGAGCCAGCGAAACCAATGCAGCCTCCATTTGGTACCGTTTTCAAACGGGCTCTAGCTTCATGGTTAGCACAGGCTCACTGGGCATTGTAGTCCACGAGTGTAATGCTTGTTGATAAGTTAAAGGATATGGTATTGTTAGTGTCTGCGATTTTTGTGGATTTTGAGAAGTTACGATTATCATGGATGAGTAAATAGTTAAATTAAATCATAGTTGTATTTTAGGTTCATGTTTCAGACTAGTAACATGCTCAGCTGAATTTAGCATCTTTATTTTTTTTTTCAAGATGTGAGTGCCCAAAAGCTACTGCTTTCCGAGAGAACTGTTAGCCTCTCGCATTAAGGCTCCAAAACAAAGCCAAACAAATATGTAACACTGTCTACAGAGCGTGGGCACGTTTACATACTTTTTTTTAACAACAACACACTCAAGGAAAACACCCCTAAATTTTAATCATACATTGATGCTCTGCACAGTACTGATACATCAAGATCAGTATGTTTCCTGTTCCATTAAACTATGTCTTGCTCATTGGCAAGTTAGTTATTGATACGTGCCATATTAATGTAATTGTGCAGTGTGTGTTCCTCAATGTAACAACAGAAAGAAGCTCATTGTTTAAATACAATGACTCAATGACATCGTAGTCTGTAGAAGCTGCATCAGTAAATGACCCTGAACAGTGCATTAAAGCTCTCATTTTCAGCAGTTGCTGGGCCTTCACTTTCTGCCTTACTTGTCTGAAGTGTCAGACTGGACTCCTTTTCAGTGGTGGCTAGGGTATAAAATCTCCAGAATAGGAAAAAAAAAACAAAAAGGGAACAATTTGTGCAAAGTGATGCAGACATACGGGTGTACAAGAGTAAAGCATTAAATTCATTTAGCAGCACTAGAAAAATCGTGATAGTTGAAGATAATTAGAAAAAAAACAAATAATAATATGGTTAAAAAGGAAATGAGGTAAAAATGAAGAATAATATAGATGTAAACAAGGAAGGAAATGAAAACTGCAGAGATTAAGGAGGCGAAAAGAAAATAGAGGTAGGGAAAGGAAAAAAAAAGGGGTATGAGAGACGGAGAGTGGAACAGAGTAAGGCAAAATAAGGATGTCAGGTCATTATGGTGTGGGTATGTTAGCAGTTATTAAAGAGATAGTTCTACCAGCCAGATGGGACAAGTAGTAATACTGGAATGATACGATGGAAGGGATATAATGTCACATACTCCTAAGGCTAGCCAGGAATAGCAGAACAGGAGCAAAGCCTTGTATCTTACCAGAACTCTTCTATCTTACTTGAGCTCATAACCACAATTAGTGGTATCTGATTAAAGCCATAAATGTCAGCAGTTGATCCGATTGTATGCAAGTCTTGTCTACGTACATTCTAAGCAATGTTTCTCATTTTGTTGTTG
Source organism: Protopterus annectens (assembly GCF_019279795.1). NCBI lineage: Eukaryota > Metazoa > Chordata > Ceratodontiformes > Protopteridae > Protopterus > Protopterus annectens. Next base: position 538,462,304 of record NC_056742.1, on the reverse strand, counting down.
ACCCTCTCTGTTACACACACACACACACACACACACACACACACACACACACACATGTGTATGGCTCACTCAGATTTCTATTCTTTTTTCTAATCATCATAAGCTGTCTATGTTTAACAAGAGAACCACTATTTCCTTTTTGGGAAGAGAAGTATAAACTGTTGATTGGTAATGTGCAGTCTGGGATCTACAAACCAAGACTTTTTTTGTTACATCACATTCCGATGTAATTTTTGCTGTAGTTGTGGCTGTTAAATTAATACATGTCCTGTCAAATAGTACTTTGTTTGAGTTCAGCTGTGAAGTACTTCTTTGAAGTAAATGCACTTCCTATTTTTTCTATTTTGAATGTGCAGTGCTGCCCGTTATAGAACCTGAACCTGCCTAATTCTGGTATCGGTTCCAGTCAAATATTCAAGTTTCAGAACATAAAGTGTGCTCTAACAGGCCATGTACATGCCTACAGACCCCCTGCTCCTGCAGAATATCTAGAAAACTGCAGTTACTGAGAGATAATTACAGTATTAACGTGACTCTATACTGACATTCTGACCCAACCAGCATATAGCATTGTATTATGTACACAAATCCAAGAATAATTCTTATACATTCGCTGCAATAACTCACTTAACACAAATAGCATTGTAATATTTGAATATTATGTAATTTGTGATGTATTACACACTGGGAAGTATTTCACACTTACCTTTAAGCCTCTTTGCACAAAAATCAGGGACTGGGGGTCCAAAACGGACATATTTTAAATAAATATACTATTAACTTAGAAACTTAAAATAAGAATCATCATTATCAGGTAATACTTTCAGTAATCTCACAAATCTTATGAAGACCAGAAGAACCTTTTAAAGTAAAATCGAGGCAGTTTAGAGTGAATATGTCAAGCTACGATAAAGTAATCGGCGTACTCACCTATTTAAGGTTACTCAAAAATAATCAGTGAAATAATGACTATGCAAACACAGGATTACTATGCAATGCAAACATGCACACCATTTGTTGTCCTACTATATATATGCAACTTATTTGGTTCACCATCAGGGCAATACCTGTGGAACAGAGCCCTTAAACTTGAGGCAGTATTATACAGGCATACCACTAGGAAAACAGGTGTCCCAATACACAAATAAAAGTGAGAACAAGTCAAAATGGGTCTATGAGCAGCTGCCAGAGCTGTGCAGACAAATCTCAACCAGAATCATGTCACCCACATATCTTCCTGTGGCTGGTGCCTAATATCTTACATTAACTTCACAACAACATAATGAACTTTAGAAGCATACCATACAATAAGTCTTACTACGCATTATACATATTTTACTACAAATATGGGGTAGACAACAGAAAATGAGGTCAGTACAATATGGAGACCATATACAGAGTGCAAGGAATTTAATACTCATTGAAGATAAACAGACTACAAGCATACTCAAGAGTATTTGGTTTAGTGACAGGATAACCCAAGAGGAGCACTTTGTCAGGACACAGGAAGGCTCCAGCAATGATATGCTGTATGGACTCGTATACATAATGTAACAGACAGGTAGGATTTCATGTAAGAGATTTTGGACACTGTCGCAGAATCCCATAAATATGATATACTATACTGCAGCCATCTGTAACTGTATTCATCCATCCAACCACACCCCCTTCATCTCATTTTTGCATATTGGGTTGGGGTGTCACTACAAATCTTCTACAGCCAGGGTCCACACCAACGGGGTGACTAGCTGTGCTCAACCCCAAGAGAAATGAAATTATTTTTTTCTTAGGAGTATTACTCTCGACGGTTGCATAACAGGAAGTCATTGTGCAGGAAATTATCACTGCATTTTATATGTAGATATATCAATAAATACATAAATGTATGTGTCTGCAAAGACACACAAGCATATACACACGACTGTTCACTGGATACACTTGGCAAGGACTACATCAACAGCAGCTGACAGCTACTTGTGGCTGGTTAAGAGCTGTTTACGGAGTCCTACCTGTCTGTTAAATTATGTATACGAATCCATACAGCATATCATTGCTGGAGCCTTCCTGTGTCCTGACAGAGTGCTCCTCAAATTATCTGGAGATATACAGAGCTGAGTATATTTTTCTGGCACTTCAGAGTTGTTCATAGGTTCATAGGTCCATACTAGGCTATCTGCCCTAGGGCATTTATAAGCCTAGCCAGAGTGTGTTTGGCTTTCGCCACCCATTTTAAATGAATTTTGCTATGCCCTTTTTCGAGGTTAGTATACTGTGCATCTGTCCAACAGTGACACAGAAGTGATACCCGGGGTAAACCTACTATCTCCCATCCACTCATCAAGATTCCTCTTGGAGAGCCATGCACTGTTGTTGTTTGACTAATTTTATATCATTGCTGGCTGACTTCAGAGTTGTAAACTGTTATTTTTGCTTCACTGTATAGTTTTTCAGATCTCTGCTGAAAGTGTTGGTTTTCCCATACCCACCCTCCCTATTCCTGTGTTGTTGTTTAAATTTAGAGGTTTTTGCAGTTGCCCGCCCCCACTGCAGATTTGATCTGGGACACTCCCCCCTGTCTCACCTCTTTACCTCATTCTACCTAAAAGACTCCTTCTGCATTGTTTTTAGTCATTTTTAATTTAATTGCATTTTTAAACTGTTTGGTCTAACATTGCTACATACTCAAGTGTGCTAGCTTGCACTGCATTTGAATTGTTATGACTGCTGTTTTAGCTACTTTTCTGTATATAGATTATATATATATATATATATATATATATATATATATATATATATATATATATATATACACACACACACACACACACATTATAAATTCCTTTCCTGTAACTAGTGTAGTCCAGATTCAGATTTGCTATATCCAGGACTGTATGTAAACTTCTGAGCCACCCCAAGCTTTCTGTGTTGGAGGGAAGCCTTCTAGCTTATCAGTGGGAGTGGGAGTGGTAAGCACTAGGTAACCTATCTACCACATAAGGAGTGGTTCTGGCCCAGAAATTGTAGTTATTGGCCGTTTGGGCAGTTTTTCCATCTCTCTCAACTTTCTGATTTAAAAGCCCACATTTGCACTTCTTTCCCCCCTTTCCTGTAACTAGTTTAGTCCAGATACAGAGTCTTACTTTTAGTACTTGAATTTGCTTATTTGTGATCAGCACTTGTTCAGAATTTGTAAGCACTAAATAACCTACTAATAACTACAGCACTCAACCTTCCTCATTACCTAGAGGAAAACAGTTTTGGTACTTACTTTCCTCACTTGCTTAGAGAAAAAACAGCTCTTGTACTCACTTTCCTCACTTATCTAGAGGAAAATAGTTTTTTATTCAGGCATGTCCAATGGTCAGTTCCCAGTGTTCTCTCCTGTCTATCTGATTAATCCGGGCATCTTGGGGCAATGTAGAAATTGCCTCATGTACACAAACAACCCTCTCCTCCTGCCACCCAACACTACAACCTGTGAGAGATGCACTTATCTAGCCAAACTGGAGGTAAAGCTCACTCCAATCAAGACTGAACTTCACAGTCAAGAGGAGAAGGTAAACACTTGCACCACACCACACTCATCACATAGTCCCACTAAACCTACACAACCAAAATCCACACACAGAAACACAAAAACATTCGTGGAGGCTCTCAATACTAATCTGCTCAAGCAACAGAGACCTCCAAATCAGAAATGCAAACAACCTACACCCCCCAACAGAGCCCAAATGACACATAGCCTGCAGACTCAAGTGTGCCACTCAACCACAGCCAATAAGGCAAAACAACGTAACCAACACACTAGTCATAGGCGACTCTATAGTCAGGCACATATAGTCAGGCACACGGATGTCCCACTCACCAGGCTAAACAAGGAGAAGGTTACTGTCGGGTGCCGGGATCCGCCACATAACCCACGCACTCAGGTCACTCCACAACAAGTACAAATATGACTCTGTCAATGTCCATGTTGGTGTGAACGACCTGAGACGTACCTCCCTGGACTACATGAAGAGAGACATGGAAGAGCTCTCCGATCTTGTAGCCCAGGCAGGTATGACCCTAGCCCCGAGTAGCATTCTGCCATCACCCGGAATGATGCCGCAGTACAAGGACAATATGATTGACTTCAACAATTGGCTAAGCTTCTGGTGCCATTCTAAAGGGATCCAGTATCTGTCTGCCTGGGATAACATGGTCGACAGACCACGATGCTTTGCCAGAGATGGCCTGCACTCGTCACCCCTGGGATTCTGGATACTGGCTAAGGTTCTTGCTGCCCCTATAGTGCCTTTTTTAGGCAAGGTTCAAATGACAAATTCACCACTGTAACAGCAACAGGCAAGCAAAAACTGAGAGTGATGCTACTCGATGCTAGAAGTCTAAATCTCAAAATGCACTCACTCGAGGCACTCCTTAAAATGGAGAACATAGATATCTCTGTGCAGTGACTGAGACCTGGTTCAAGGGTCCAGAGAGCACCCCTGCACTACCAGGCTATAACTCATACCACACTTTTCGGCCATGTAACCTGGACCGGAACACCAAAGGCAGAGGTGTGTCCATATTCATTAAGGATATCCACACCTCCAGGCTAGTTGCTCAGCATAATGCAGCAGAGGTTATCCAAGTGCAACTAACTCTGGGTAAAACTGAAATCTAAATTGTAGCTTGCTACAGATCACCCACCATGCCCCAGGATCCCACTCCTCTTTTCTTGATGTACTGGAAATTATTAGGGTTCAACCAAACACCCTAATAATGGGCAATTTCAACTACCCCACCATTAACTGGGAAAACTACTCATGTACCAACTCCTTCGCTCAACACTTTCTAGAATTCATAAACTCCAATGCCCTGGATCAACATATCCACACCCCCACCAGGGGCAACAATATCCTAGATCTAGTCATTATCAGTATGAGTGACCGGTGTGCTACACCTGAAAGTCAACGCCTCATTGGTCCGATCCGACCATAAGCTAATTACTCTAGATATCCACATCCTGCCTCCACCCCCCATTAAGGAAACCATGGTAAAAAAATTTCTCCAAAGCCAACTTTATGCTTCTTAAGACATAAGTTGTGAACTTCAGGACATCCATGCAGATGGACAATACAGTTAAAACTACTGAATCCTACACAACTGCACTTTATAAGCACTTACATGAGTGCATGGATAGTGCTATCCCAAACAGAACCAAGACGCTACCCTCCAAAAAAGGAAGCCAATCTGGTGGTCCCCTGCCATAAACAAACTGTACAACAGAAAGAAGAAACTCTTGAAAAAAAGAGTGTAAAATCCCAGGAGTGGAGGAGCTCCCTGGTCAGCCTCAGTAAGAAGCTGCAATCCCTGATAAAATCCTCCAAAGCTAGTTACAAAAACAAAATAAATCGTCACTGATTCTAAAGACAATCACAAAGCATTCTATAGCTATGTCAAGAATCTCAATGGCAACACTCAGATCTGCTCTGAGTTACAGCACAATGGTACTAAATATACAGACCCAACTGATATTGCCAACATCCTGGCAGATATCACCCCCTAAAGAGCCCATCTCTATACCGGAAGAATGCAAAGTTCCTGTAATCACGGCTGCACAGGTAAAAACCACACTCTCCAAAGCCAAGAACACAGCATCCATGGGACTAGACAACATCCCAGGCTGCGTTCTACACGAACTACAGAATGAACTGGCTCCCCACCTAGGTACCATGTTCAATCATAGCCTCACCTCAGGCTTTGTACCTGCTGAATAGCGCACAGCAATGGTTATCCCACTCCACAAGGGGGGAGCCACCACGGACCCCGGGAACTACCGCCCCATTAGCCTGACGAGCCTGTTCTGCAAGGCCATGGAACGTATCATTATGGAACTTATAAACAAAGACATTGGTAATTTCCAAACTCTGGATCCCACCCAGTTCGGGTTTGTAAAAGGTAGATCATGTCTCCTAAGTCACCAAAGCCGTAGACAAGGGTAAGGTGGCTCACACAGCCTATCTAGATCTTGAGAAGGCTTTCAACACCATCCCCCACTCTGGAATTATAGATAAACTCACTAAACTAGGTACTAGGTACAAATCCCCATGTCACAAGATGGGCTGCCAACTGGCTCACTGACAGAACCCACACTGTGAAAGTAGCAGACTCCAAATCCGGCTTCAGACCAGTGACAAGTGGAGTACCACAGGTTTCAGTCCTGGGTCCTCTCCTGTTTGGTATCTACTTCTCTGAAGTACAGGCTAACACAGAAGGTCTTTGGCTAACGAAGTTCGCAGATGACTGCAAACTAGGAGCCATAATCGAAACTCCTAATGATGTGGACATCCTACAAGAGAGCCTCACTAAGACAGATACCTGGTGTCAAAAGCCATGGCCTCAAGCTCAATGCCAAAAAGTGCATTGTCATCCCCTTTGGTAAAATCTCTGCACCAATGAATTTTGGAAAGTGTGATAAGAGACCTTGGGACACAGGTGGACAGTAGTCTCTCCTTTGATAATCACATATCACATCGCCACAGTAGTCAGGAAATCCTTCTACGTGGCACACCTCATCACAAAAGGTTTCTCATCCAGAAAAAAAAAAAAAAAGGAGATAATTGTTAAATTCTACTCATCACTCAGACACATTATAGAGTACAATGCCCCTCTTGGTATGTACCTCACAAAACATCTACAACAACTGGAAAGGCTGCAGAAATACCTCACAAAGGGGATTACCGGCCTCAGTCAGATGCCCTACGCAGACAGTCTCAAAAAACTCCTTACTCAGTCGGATATCGCCTACTCAGAGGTGATCTCTGCCTAACATACAAAGCTATGTCAAACCCAGAGCTGTTGGACATGCTCCACTTAAAGAAATCCCAATCCCGCCGAGCTACATGCTCTAGGGACCTAAACCTTGTCACCACAATAAACAGAACATGCTGGAGGGATAGATTCCTGTCCCAGAGACTTCCCATACTCTGGAATAAACTACCTGTCTATATCAAACAAAGCCCCTCATTAGCACTCTTCAAGAAAAATCTTGATGATTGGATGGGAAATAGGAAATTCACCCCGGGGATCACCTCTGTGGCTCTGCTCGACAGTGGCACAGGAAAATAATTTTCTTGGATGGCAAAAGCCAGGGTACCTTTTTGGCTGGGCTTGTATAGGCCCCAGGGCCGATAGCCTAGTACCACCTATGAACCTACCTATGACAGATACACAAGGTCATGCAGTCCACATGGCATTCAGGATTCTCAGGCATGCAAAACTTATAAATCTACCTAGGATCAGAATAGTGTCTTGGAATCAGTAATAGGACAGTAGAGGTCTCCACATCATACGCAAGCTTTCTTTTGGAATTACACACACTCTGCCCAAAGCACACATTGCTTGGAATCTTTCCCTGTATCTACACTGCTTTGCCCTTTCCCTGTATCTACACTGCTTTGCCTTCGAGCATTACGTTTATGTTAATTACAATTACCCATCACCATAAAAAGGCATTACTATCTGCCTTGAGCATGGGTCACAGCTGAAATAGTCACCGACCAGCCAACCTACCAGGTTAACAAATAAATATCCAAGATAACCACTACACGTACACAAGTTACAAGCATCTCTTTTGAAGTACAAGATTTGCAATAAGTCATTCAGGGAGTTGCAGAAACTTAAAGAATGCAAATGTATGTTGTGTACATTAAAACACAAAGTCTTCAAATTGCAGAGTATATTTTACTTCAAAACTCTAATAATTAGATAACACAATAATTTATAGTTCTATATCACATTAAGACACAGAAACATACCAAAATAAAACACTACTGACTTATGCAAACTTACCAAATTAAATGCTACAACTTTAGTAGCACTTTCACAAACCTAGATTATGTAACTACATCCTTCCTAATTTGCTCAGATACAAATCTCTTTACCCATAATCCTCGTGCTCCTCTTCCCACATGTGGCCTCTCCCACTCTTTGTGGGTTTCATAAACTGACATTAAACTATGGACTAAGCATACAGACGGGCACACAATTCAAAATTCACTGTAAGGTGCTATTTGACTCATCCTGGTTCACACTGCACATAAATCAGTCTGACGAGATTCAAGCAGTGTTTGTAGCTTTGCAAACTAAATTAACTGCCAATGACACAATATCAAATTTAAGAAGACTTTATGTATTTGTTTGGATGTAAACAAACTGTATTTGTGTCTATATTGTTGTATGCTACAATGACAAATGATCACAGATGCAGAGGGTTCACCACAGCATACTCTAATACTGTTGGAAGTACTGACTGACTTTACATTAACAGCAGAATTTTAAAACATCTGTACTTAAAGATGGAATCAGTCCCCACATCCTAGACTATAACAGACAGTAACCACAGAAGGATAGCCAACACTTAAAACTGTGATGGACTTTGCTGGTTTCCTCTGGGACAGTGACAGTACAACTAAATAAATAAATATAGAAAGTCAGACTTTAGTTCACAAAAGGTATCCTCTGAAAACAGCTTTTGCAAAAATCAAGTCACAAGTGCATTTTTCCAGTACTGCCCAGTGATACATATTCAGTCAAATTAAAAAATGCCAGTGGTTATAAAAGGTCAATTTTGGAGTACTACAGAAATGTGCAAATATATAGTGCGAGGAGTGCATCTGCCTATAGCCTTACATCTAATTCTCATTCTAAGTATTTACTGCAAACTCTTAAAAATAACAGTGCTCACAGTTCTTGTATAATATAATACATTTATCTGCCAACAAGATAAATCATTAACATAATTCATGATCTACAGTCACTGCTGAAGCTTGCCAGCCTTTGACTTCCTCATGTCCCTGTGGGAATTGAAGACCAATAGGCAGATCATTGATATCATCTCACAGGTCTTGTAGAACAAAGGTAGACAGAATCTATTTTGCCAATTTATTTTCATTTGCAAAGAAGACAAATGAGGGATTCAAACGTGACCCTTTTAAAATTTCACCTGGGTCACAGTGGAAAAAACAAAACAAAATACAGCATAAAACAACAAGAGTAGTCAATAATGCCCCACTCACCAAAAATAACCAGTGGGGCTGTGCTACACCTTGTGGAAAGCAAGCACCAAAACTGACATAAGCAGTTGCAAATCCTCCTTAAAAAGCAAAATCCTCATGAGTGAAGAACACGCATTCCTGTGTGTTTTGAAGCAAACAGTCCACCTGCTGACTATACACACTATCCTACAACCTTACGTTACAAAAACAGATTATCAAACAAGACTAACCAATAGGTGTCGACCCGTGCAGCGTAAATTGGTACTATTACAGAACTACGCACATTTCGAAACGTACATCCATAAAGCAAACCAAGCCACAGTAGCTAATTGTGCTACACAAAAGTAAATACAGATGCTTCTATATCTCCTAATGCATTTTACAAACACCCGCACAAAATGAACATCTCCACGACAATGCCATTCATTTTTAATATTTAAAACGGTGGACACATAACACAGCAGCGTGCTTAATCGAAGGCAAGAATAACCCACTTTTCCTAGAATTGTGTTTTTTTTTAAGTTTGGGGATCGCAGCTGCCATTCAATGAGCTAAGATGAATGACTCATCTTTTTCATTTTTGTTGCATTACGAGAAATTGTCTGCTTACTGAGCAAGGCACAATACTGCAGCCTGGGGGGGGGGATCAATGTCCTCCAATACACACAACCCAAACATGGCACTGTAACAGTCAGCTCTCGGCACCCACCGGCGAACTGTACAGACTGCACCTGGAGACTCGCTCCCGACACAACAATCACACGCCTATTATATACGCCTGACAGGGCTTCCCTCCCCATCTCTGCTCTTCATACAATCACATTTCAACAGCATTGTTTGAATAGCACAGCAGGACATAGCAGCTGCCTCTAGTCTGCTTACCTACGGCGCCGTGCCCCCCGCTGCAAGTGTCCACACAGGAATGTGAAGACACTAAGGTCCTTTAATACGACAGTATAGCGCTTACCCAGCACCCCATTGTCTGTTTCTAAAGATCTCTCCGTATTGTGATCTCTGTAGGTAACCTTTTCTCCACGCTTCCGGGGTCACGCTCGGCCAACTTCGCCGTCACTCGGAAACGCTCGGGCGAAGGCGGCGTTACTAGGTGTCCTGGAGCTCGTAATAAAAGATGGCTGCGCAGCAGCTTTTCACAATAGTGAGTGTATTTTGAGAAGTTTGCTGGCAGGTATTACCCCAACGGTTCAACAGTTCACCAACTACTGCACGGGATGAAGAGGATATCTCTGGGGTTCTGTCTTGAATTGTAACGGTTTGTTGGTATTGGGTTCTCGGCTCCTCTACCAGAATTAGTTGCAAATGTACTTTTTCTCTGGATACAGTCACTGGGACCTTCGTAAGCAACATTTTTTTATAACTAACGAAATATGTAATTACTAAACGATTGTACGGAAACATCCCTTCAAGTCTGCAGTACGCTGTTACAAAATTGTCGCAGAAGTACCGTCTTCTCAAAAACCCTTAGCCCTAATCTCTTTGCCATCCCATGTTAATCTCTAATACTTGTATTGGAGCTTTTCTGTGCGGGTTTCTGCTGAAAACGGATCCCTGGCCTAGTTGGACACTACCCGGTCATCTTCTCCTTTCGGCTTTTACCAGTCAGGGGTGGCCACAGCGGATCACCTGTCAGCTTATGTTTGGCAGTGGAGTTTTACAGTGTCGAGTTGCCAGCCCGACACCCAACCTTCTACAGAAGGCACACACTCATGCCTAAGAAGGCCATTTTAGAGTATCCAATCCACCTACAGCATGTCTTTAGGATGTGGGAGGAAACCGGAGCACCCGGAGGAAACCCACACAAACACAAGGAGGACATGCAGACTCCGCACAGAAGGCACCCCAGTCGAGAATCGAACAGGGAACCTCTTGCTTTGAAGCGACAATGCTAACCTCTGCGCCACCATGGCCGCCCAGTCGGACACTACCCGGTAAATAAATAACGGCGATCATTTGTCATTGATTACTGCAGAAACTGGCAACCATTGTTTTTATTTTGAAGTTTTAAAACGGGTAGTATTTTTGTATTTTATGGATTACTAAATCACTTGTGGTGATATAAGCTCCAAAGAATAGTTAAAAAGGATAAAGTAACCGCTTGTTTTTCAAGCGGAACAAGATCAGATCATCTGTGAAAATGTTACTATTTACTTTATTTAGTTTGTTCTCCCAGTAGTACTCTGATCACAATAGATTGTGTAGTCACTTCCTGGCTGATGAAATTCACGATGAAATATAGCAAAATCAAAATCACAATAGGGTATACAATCCCGTGGACTGACACAATACGTAAACGTATTTATTTACATTTGTTTACCGAGAAATTCCGACCGGACACGGGTCTTTTTTCAGCGGAGGGCCGGGGAGAAAAGCTCCACACACAAATATATCAACAAGAACAGTTGTTATACATACAGTAGCAAACAATGCAAGTAATAGCAACATCGAAGACTCCTAAATATTAACAGAACAGAAAAGCAAACATGAATTAATTTTTAGTCGTAAATTTAAGAGGGAAGCAGCAGCTGATTCTCAGCAGTCCAGGATTGCCTGGACACTCCAGGAATTGACTATTGCCATCCAATGTCCAGGTTAGGTTCATAGGTTCATACTAGGCTGTCTGCCCTAGGGCATTTATAAGCCTAGCCAGAGTATGTTTGGCTTTCGCCACCCATTTTAAATTAATTTTGCTATGCCCTTTTTCGAGGTTAATATACTGTGCCTCTGTCTAACAGTGTCACAGAAGTGATACCCGGGGGTAAACCTACGATCTCCCATCCACTCATCAAGATTCCTCTTGAAGAGAGTCAATGAGGGACTCTGCCTAACCTGGACTGGGATTTTATTCCAGAGTGAAGGGAGCCTCTGGGTTATGAATCTGTCCCTCCAGCATGTCCTGTTTATTTCAGTGCTGTGGTTCAAGTCTCTCGAGAGCGTAGCTCGATGGGATTTGGATTTTTTGAGGTGCAGCATGTCCCTTAATTCCGAGTTGGACATGGCTTTATATGTCTGGCACAGATCGCTTCTGAGCAGGCGGTATGCCACTGAGTAGAGCTGGAGTTTCTTTAACCGGGCAGCATATGGCATCTGTTTGAGCCCTTTGATCCTCTTGGTGAGGTACTTTTGGGGTCTTTCCATTTGCTGCAGATGTTTGGTAAGGTACATCCCAAAAGGGGCATTGTACTCTATTATGGGCCTGATGAGGGATGAGTAAAGAGGCACGATGACCTCCCCTGATCTAGATGTGAATCCCTTCATGATTAGGTGGGCTATATAAAATGTTTTTCTAACCACTTTGGCCACATGGTTGTCAAATGAGAGATTGCTATCAACTTGGGTCCCTAATTACTTTTTCTGTACTTAATGGATTACCACCTATGTGGTAATTTGTGGGCACTTTGTTTTTGCCAAAGGGGATGACTATACACTTTTTGGCGTTTAGCTTGAGGCCATGGCTCTGGCACCAGTTGTCTGTTTCTATGAGGCCCTTTTGGAGGATGCTTGTGTCGGCTGGAGAGTCGATTATGGCACCCAGTTTGCAGTCATCTGCGAACTTGGTCAGCCACAGTCCTTCCGTGTTGGCCTGTACCTCCGAGAAATATATACCGAACAAGAGAGGTCCCAGGACTGAGCCTTGTGGCACGCCACTTGTAACTGGTTTGGAGTCTGACATGGCTCCAGCAATTCTAACCATGTGGGTTCTGTCCTTGAGCCAGTTTGCAACCCATCTAGTGACATAGGGGTTTATATTTAAGCTGGTGAGCTTATCTATAATGCCCGAGTGGGGTATTGTATCGAAGGCTTTTGCGATGTCCAGGTAGGCTGTGTGGACCACCTTCCCTTCGTCAATGGCCTTGGTGACGGTTTCAAAGAAGTCGACTAGGTTTAAGAGGCAGGATCTGCCCTTAATAAAGCCGAACTGGGTAGGATCCAGTGTCTGTACGTCCCCAATATCTTTATTTATGAGGTCCATGATGATCCTTTCCATAGCTTTGCAGACCAAGCTAGTCAGGCTTATGGGGGCGATAGTTTCCAGGGTCCGTTGAGGCACCACCTTTGTGTAGAGGAACCACTGTTGCTGTACGCCACTCTTTGGGTACATGTCCTGTAGTAAGGCTGAGATTGAACAGTAGTTTTATGTTTGGGTTTAGCTCTTCTTGGAGTTCATGTAGGACACAGCCCGGGACACCGTCTGGTCCCATTGATGCTGTGTTTTTTGCTTTGGAGAGGGCGGCTCTTACCTGAGCATCTGAGATGTCGGGGGGGGCAGCACTCTGCTGGGATAGATATTTGCCCTTTTGGTGGGGAGTTTGCGCTGAACCTGTCAGCTAGGATGTTGGCAATGTCTGTGGGTTCGGTGTATTTTTTGTCATTTTGGACTAATTCTGAGCATCTCTGGGAATTCCCACCCAGGTTCCTAACATAACTAAAGAAAGCCTTGTGATTATCCTTGGTGTCCTGTGCAATTTTTCTCTCGAAGCTGGCCTTAGACGATTTTATGAGTGACCGTAGTTTTTTGCTAATACTGATCAGAGATGCCTTCCCTTTTTGGGATTTTGCTGTGTCATGTAGTAGCTTCCTCCTTCTATTGTATAGTTTGTTTATGGCTGGGGCCCACCAGACAGGACGTCTGCCTTTGGATGATTGTGTCTTGGTTTTATTTGGGATTGCATGATCCATGCATTCCTGAAGGTGTTCATAGAATGCATTTATAAAGGATTCTGTGGTCTAGGCCGTATTTTCCACAGGCCCGGGGGCTTTGAAGGATTCCACCTCGGTTTTGAGGAGTGTGAAATTTGCTGTAGAGAAGTTTTTCACTGTTGTTTTCTGGGCAGGGGGTGGGGTCGGGATGTGAATATCCAGTTGGATTAGTTTATGGTCTGATCTTACCAGTGAGGGATACACTTCTGGTCTGGAGCATAGAGTCCCCATGTTGGTGATGATCAGGTCCAGTATGTTTTCCTCTCTTGTGGGAGTGGTAACAAGTTGTTCCATAGCATTTGAGTTTATGAATTCTAGGAACCTTTGGGCTAGGGTGTTGGCGCTAGAGTAATGCTCCCAGTCTATGTTTGGGTAGTTGAAGTCACCCAATATAATGGTGTTTGGAGAGACCTTCATATTTTCCAGTGTTCTCAGGAAGGATGAGATTTGTCCATTAATTTGGTCTTATATTGCCATAATTAATGATCTGATGATGTGAATCTTCGTTCATTCCGTACTGATGGGTTATTGTTTCTGTCCTCGGAACCAAGCCGGCCAAATATCAAGCTCGCGTCAGCCAAAAACTCTCGAGCCAAGGTCCTACCCAGAATTCTCTGCTCCTTGTTACCTCAGATCTTGTTTGCCATGTTGCTGTACAGCCGTGTCAAGCTACTTTCTCAACTGTCTAATGTTTTGAAAGTTTTATACATTGTTCTTACTGTAAAGAAGATTTTCAGGTAGTTTCTACTAGTATTTTCCTACCCTATCGTAAACTTTAGACTCCCTTTAGTCTTTTTCCCTTTATTACCCTTTTCTTACCTCTGAGGTAATTCTTCATTACTATCGTTGGTAATCCTTCCTCTTCTCTTCTTACCTTTTGGGTAGACATTTTGGGTAGCCTTTCCTCTTCTTTTTGGTACTGTTGTTGTTCTCCACATCATTATGTCGGATAAGAAAAGTAGCGTTGATTTTAAGCAGTGGTAAGGATTGCGGCCTATGTTACCGCTTTCCTATGGCCATGACTTATGTGTCTACTGTCTGAATGTCTCCCACCTTACTGTGGATTCTCCGTGTGTTATTTGTAAAAAATTTTTCGACCAGGACTCTTAACGAGAGGATGAATAAATTAATATTGAAAGGTTTTCTCAAATCTCCTTTCTCTGAGGCTATTTCTGGGTCGGAGGGCTCACCCCCTCCTGTTAAACCCCTGTTAAACCCCATACTCATAAGAAGGTGAAATTGATTACTACTTCGGTGCTGCCACCTGTGACTCTATTGGCTCCAGGCTCAGCACTGCCCCAAATGATTCTGGCTTCAGCCATGTTTTCCTTATCGACACCGGCACCGGAGTTCCCGGTGCAGGCAAGGCTTCGACAGTTCTGTAGCGGTCCTTACTGGCACCGTCCATGCAGGTACAGTCCCCTTTGGCACCGTTGGTACAATCTCCTTAGGCTCAGAGTATGACATTTCTCTCCTCCACGGCGCAGACATTTTTGGCACCGACATGTTCTTCACTGCAGTCCTTCTCATCACCATCCTTATTACCGGTGCAAACACTTTCCTCGATGGCACCTTACTCATCGGGGTAGAATTTTGCCTTTACAGTGCAGACACCTTCAACTTCTATGGCGCTGATGTCGGCGCAGACTACTTCCACACCATTTTCTTCGGTGCAGACTTCCTCAGTTCCGGGCTCTGCACCTCTCGAATTAGCAAAGACCAAGTATTCTACTTCCTTGGATCCATTTGCTGGTAGTCAATATAGTCCTTTTCTAGAAAGGCCAGAATCGCCATCAGCTCTCGCTATGAGGTCAACAAGGAGACTCTCTGAGCAAGATGTGTTGTGGCTTGTTGACCAGTTGCTTATGGCCAGAGGTCTCTCTAACTCATTGAAGCGCACATTCCCTCCATCAGGTGAATGCATATCTCCTCAAACTCCAATGTACACTCCTCCTTCAACTTCTACCCAAGTTTCGAGGCCTATTACTCTGACAGCAGCTTCCCTTCCTCCGACTCCAGTAGTGGATCTCACTTTGGAACCGAAGTCATCCTTGTGGCCCTCGGTGCAGTGGGCATCAGGCTCTTCTCAGGCCAGTGGCTGTGCCTTGGGGGTGGCATTCCTGGTTCCACGCCGATTTTTTTTTTTTCTTCTTCTTCTATGGCACCCTCCAGGAATCCTGTCTCTCTCACCATTCACAGTCCTCTTGAGACTCCTGGTTTGGGGGTCGTCTCGCCAGGGTGGGGTGTGACCCCGGTTCTGAGGTTGTCATGCTCTGTTCCAGGCTCCTATCCTGCCATGGGGATGGCGCTTGCCTCCTCTGGTAAATCCCACATCCCCTGTCTGTGCCGCAACTGTCACAAGCCACAACCACCAGGCACAAGGGCCTCGGGTTTCTCCTCCTCAGGAGACCCCCTCTTTGCAGTCTTCCCCAGAACCTCCCACTGAGGAAGTACCCTTCAAAGTGTCGTGCAAGAGGAAGCACATGGACTCCACTGAGGAGCTGTTGACTGAAGATACAAATTTTGATGACTGGGAAGGGTCCCCATGGTCACCCTCTGATGAGGTCTCCTTTGGTGACACCCTCGATCCTTAGATGGGTGACTGGAAGTCCTCTAATCCTTCCTCTGAGGAATCCATATTCCTGCAGGCCTTTCGTGCCTGGGCCCCTACCTCCTGGGTTACCCTGCCGGCCGATGAGCTCGTCCAGCTCATCATCCAGTGCGCATGGAAGGCTCCTGACACCCTGAAACGATACCAAGTAGACTGGATAAAATATTATCGCCCCCCAGCTGAGCACCCACATTGGTCACGAGGTCTTCCAGTAGATGCTGTGGTGGTGGCGGCGACTGCAACTAAGAAGGATTTGGCAGAAGAGAACCGAACTGTCCATCCATCCAACCAGGAGTCCCGGGCGATTGACAGATTAGGGAAGCATGTGTTAGCTTCATCGACCTTCGCCGTAAGGTCTTTGAACTATTTGGCACACTTTACCAGGCTTCAGAGGGATCTTATCAACCAGCTCTCTGAAAACTTGACGGGAGCCGTTTCTGACAAGGTACGTGACAACGTGGCTTCTCAGATAGCCACCCTGGAGTCCATTTCCAATTCTTCCATGCGTCTTATTTCTCACGCAATGGAAGGAGCAGCTAGAGCGGCAGGCATGGGTATAGTCACCAGACAACATGCCTGGATGCGCCTTTGTGACTTTGCTGACTCCTTTAAGGCTTCCTTCATGAACGCCCCCATCGAGGCCGCTTCTTTCTTTGGCCTTAACGTGAAAGATACGCTGGCAAGGTACGAACCCAAGATAGCAAGACCCTATCTGCCGTCGGAGTCGGACACTCCACTCCTCAACGATTCTACTCTAGAAATTAGAGGAGTGGGAAGATATGGTACAGAAAATCACAGGCTTTTTCCGTGATGTATGTGCCGAGTTCTCCCCTAGAGGCAGAGGGGGAAACTCCAATGGAAAATGCCCCTTTCAGGGCAGAGGAGGTGCTCAAAACCAGGATTCCAGTGATTCTCTGGTCAACGCTCCTGAAGCATTGCCCGACTGCTCACCTCTAGAAGCGGTCGGGGGTTGTTTTTCTTTGTACCCCGCTGCCTGTGAAATATAACCACCAACTCTTGGGTACAACGGATAATATTCAGAGGCTATCGCATCCCCTTCCATCTTTGTCCAACCTCATCCAGAGTATTACCCGACTTTCCACCCAGTCAAAGGGAAGCAGCAGCACGCAAAATTCAAAAGCTGCTACAAAAGAGTCATCCAGATGGTCCCCCCAGACCAGATAGGATCCGGTTTTTACTCGGGGGGGGGGGTTCTTTTTAGTGCCAAAAAAGACAGGGGACTGGAGACCAATTCTGGATCTCGGCACACTGAAGAAATTTGTAAAAACAGAGAAATTCTGGATGGTCATGGTTCAGTCTATCCTTCCTCTCCTGGCAGAAGATGATTGGATGTGCTCTGTAGATCTTCAAGATGCTTTACCACATAAAAATGGACAAATACTCAAGAAGATACCTCCGCTTCCGCATAGGAGCCAGTCACTACCAATTTCGAGCTCTGCCCTTCGGTCTCTCTACAGCCCCCTGAGTGTTCACCAAATGCATGGCAGTGGTTATCACTCACTTGCAACTTCCAAGGATTCCAGGCGTTTCCATATTTAGACTGGCTCCTTACCGCCCCCACCAAGCGCCTACTGAAAGAAGCCCTGCAGTACACTCTCCTCACAGCACAATGCCTGGGAATTACTGTAAGAGGAATCTTGATGAGTGGATGGGAGATCATAGGTTTACCCCGGGTATCACTTCTGTGTCACTGTTAGACAGAGGCACAGTATACTAACCTCGAAAAAGGGCATAGCAAAATTAATTTAAAATGGGTGGCGGAAGCCAAACACACTCTGGCTAGGCTTATAAATGCCCTAGGGCAGATAGCCTAGTATGAACCGGGAGTAGTCCAACATGACCCCAACTCAGTTATTGGAATTCATCGGGGTACTGTTGGACACGAGAAATTGCACAGCATCTCTTCCAGACCACAGGCTTCAAAGAATAAGGCAACAGGTTCAACCATTGCTCTGTCACCACAAATTTCCCGCTCGATCTATACTCCCAACTATTGTGGTCAATGGCAGCCTTGATCACCATTGTTCCTCTAGTCAGATTCCACATGAGGCTCCTTCATTGATTACTTCTCACGCAGTGGTACCCTCTACAACATCCTTTGTCTTTTCAGATAAGTGTAACTCAGAGATGCAAGCAAGATTTACTCTGGTGGACGTCTCAAATCCCCAACAATGGTCTCGCCCCTTTAGCCCCCTTCAACTGATAGCAACAGTGACCACGGATGCCTCCCTGATGGGATGGGGGGGCTATGTCAGGGAAACTCTGTCCAAGGCACCTGGTCGGAGACAGAGGCCCTTTTGCATAGTGTCCTGGAAGTAAGGGCGGTGCTACTAGCGTTGCAAGCATTTAATTTCATCCTTTCATCAGGGACTATTGCGATCCAATCAGACATGTCAGTGTCTGGTACATCAACAAACAAGGGGGCACCAGATCTTGCCCATTATGCCAAGAGGCTTTGAGAATATGGCAATAGGCGATAGCTTCCAGTCGCTTTCTAATTGCAAAGCACATTCCTCGGAGCTCCAACGTGATAGTGGACAAATTGAGCAGGTGCATTCTGCAGCCTCACGAGTAGTCCCTCAATCCTATGATAGCAGCAAGAATCTTCAACCGCTGGGGCCAGCCTTGCTGCAACCCATTTGCCTCCTCGACCAACTACAAGTGCGGCAACTGTTTTGCCCTGATCCCCCCTCGGGGACATTCACCGAGAGACGCTCTAGTCCACGCTTGGCCCTCTGGTCTACTTTATGCTTATCCTCCTTTTCCCCTAGTCTCCCAGTTTCTGAAGAAAGAACAACAGTTGAAGAGCAAAGTAATCCTCATTGCTCCATATTGGCTTGGACAAGCTTGGTTTCCCTTCCTCTGGCCTCATCTGCTAGATCAACCGTGGATCCTCGATCCATCCCCAGTGTTGATCTCCCATCCGCAGGGTCTGAGTCACCCCAGTCTAGCAACTTCCAATGATTGCCAGGCAGGAAAATCTCTCGTCCCCTGTGCACAATATTCTTACTGCTTCTCATAAATCATCCACTAGACTAATCTATCTTAATAAATGGAAAAGGTTCTCTCTATGGGTAGCGAATAAACAATTAGACCCCTTGTCAGCCCCAGTTCCGGTGGTTTTGGATTACTTGTCACATCTTTTCCACTCTGGGGTGTCTGCCTCTACTATTCATGTGCATTTAGCTACCATCTCAAATTTCCACATTGGTTTTCAGAATTCTTCACATATGTCACATAGACTTTGTAAAACTTTCTTGAAAGGGGTTGTCCACCTAAAACCTCTCTTTTAAAGAACTGGTACAACCTTGGGATTTGGCATTGGTTCTGCAAGCTCTAACAGCCCCCCACCCCTTTGAACCTGCATCTACATGTGATATGAAATATCTCTCTTGGAAAACTTTGTTTCTGATTGCTGTCACATCGGCCAGGCGCCTGTCAGAACTTCAAGCCTTATGCATTAAACCTCCATATCTTATCTTCCATAAGGATAGGGTATCACTGAGAACTAATTCTTCCTTTATACCAAAAGTGGTGTCAGAGCGGTCTATCAGCCAATCTACTGATCTCCCATGGTTCTTTCCTAACCACTCTAACAAGGGAGAGTATTGCCTGCACTCCTTGGATGTTCATAGACAATTAACGTTTTTTTATCTGGACAGAACAAAATCTACCTGTAAATCAGACCAGCTGTTTCTGGCCTTTTCTGGATCTAGACAAGGTCATCCTGTCTCAAAAGTTACATTGGCTTAATAGTTGAGAATTTGTATTACCTTTATCTACAACAAAAATGTCACTTTGCCTCTGAGTGAAAGCTCATTCTACAAGATCTATGGCAACTTCAGCAGCTTTCCATGCTAAGGCTTTTCTCAATGATATTTGCTCAGCTGCGACTTGAGCCAAACCTCATAACTTTATTCTTCATTACAAATTGGACTTGGCCTCCAGAGGTAGAGCTTCTTATGGCTCCATGATGCTCATGAATGTCCTTCCATGAGGGCCACCCAGGGATACAGGTAGCTGGGGACTCTGTCCCATCAGTAAGGAATGAACAAAGATTAACAACATCAGATAAAGAAATGGTCTTACCATAACGTTCCATCTGTGATGTTGATCTTCATTCATTCATTACTTCCCATCCTCTGTCCCCTATCCGGAGGTTCCTGGTTGATCTCATATACTCCTTTATTGTAGGTCTGTTATGACCAGAGGTAGCCCCTACTTTTATCTATCAACTTGCAAACTCGATCTGAGATAACAGGGAGCAGAGGATTCTGGGTAGGACACTAGCTCGAGAGTTTTTGGCTGACGCGAGCTTGATATTTGGCTGGCTCTGTTCCGAGGACGGAACCGATAACCCATCAGGAATGAATGAATGAATGAAGATCAGCAACACAGATGGAACGTTATGGTAAGACACAACTTCTTTTTATCATACTGGCAATGGTTGGTAAGTGGCGTCTGTTTATAATATTTGGAAGGTATAAGTTGGCAGTTCATACTTCCCATCCTTCCACCTCCAAAATGAGGTACACTACCTCTCGTAATGTGGAACAAATGAGTAGAACGAATGTGGACACTTACCAACAGCTTCCAAGCACCTTCAACTATGAAGCTCACACCTAGAGAAAAGGCATTAGTTATGCTTCTAAAAAGTGTTTTAATTTTAATACCGAATTGTATTAATTAATATTAGGGAACTCCCTTTAAAAAAAAGTCCTAACTGTGAATGTGTGAGCCTTTCAATGTGGAACTGATAGAAACGTGAACTCTTTAAGATTCAAAATGAGGCAAGTCCTTCATGATAAGGTATAGTTGACAAGTACGAGTTCAGTCACCAATATGAACAGTATAGAAGTAAAACATACCCATGCAATCTCTCCCAAACACAGAACCGCAGCGCGAAGAGAAAAATGTCTGATGTTATGGCATCAGAGACCCCAGTTACGAAAAGACGTCACTAGTTTCTTTCCAGAACTAAGTGATTGCCCGATTAATGTTTTTGATAAACTTAGCTGAGAGCTGCTAGACATGTGTGGGCTGCTGACTACTGGTTAACTGGATGCAGGTGTAGTAGAAAATGATTCTGTTCAGCAGTAGACATTTTTGGTGAGTGTTAAGACCCCACGTTGCATATTCTATTTATGTTGACAGCTATAAAGTGAAACATTAACGTGAGGTCATGTCAAGTAACTGAACCCTATAAATTAAATGTTACACTTGTTCACATTCCATGATCCAGCCTACAGTATAAATAGTCCTTGTTGTTGTTGTGTCTTTCGGCTTTTCCCGGTTGGGGTCGCCACAGTGGAACTCCGGTCCGCTAATGATTGGCAGTAGATTTTTACGTGCCGAGTTGCCAGCCCTGACGTACAACCTTCAATGAAGGTATGCCCATTTACGCATGTCTCCACACAGAAGACGCTTTAGCTGAGAATCGAACAGGACAATGTCTTATTGTGAGGCGACAGTACTACCGCAGAACCACCACTGCGGTATAAATAGTCCTTGTAATATTTTAAAATATTAGAGAAAAAAGGTACATTATTGTACATTTTAAGAGGGATACTTGGGAGTTGCGACACTCTTGATCCACAGTTTCCAAATTAATAAATAAACCAGTATGTTTGGGGGGACTTTAGAAGCTGCAGCACCTGTTATTGTAATGCATGCAACATTGGTCTTGAAATGTAATTCAAGAATGGTCCGGCACTGTAAAACACTTGGTTATAATATCTTATCCGAGTGGTAGACAGGTTGTACTATGGCGGAACAAACCATCTTCCCTTCTACCCATCACCCTTGGGGTCTTTCAGGTCTCTATATTAGGACCCCTATTATTTTCTATCTTTATTAATGACCTGTACACAAGTCATCCCAACAGCCACCTGCATTCAATATGCAGATGACTCCACTTTGATTTGCTCTGCCACCTCCCCTTTCAGTCTGCAGACTCTATCCCAAAATGTTTTTAATACTGTCGAAAATTGGCTCTGTATTCGACGTCTCCTGTTAAATCCTAACAAAACAAAGCTACTGCTTTTCGCCCCCACTCGTAAAGCCTCAGCTCCACCCTTTACTATAAAATCTAACAATGGCACGATCATTGTCCCAGTACCAAACTCTTAGGTATAATAGTTGATAATAACCTGAAGTTTTATATGCATATTAATCAAACTATTAAAAAAGTTAATAAAAAACTTGGCTCACTATACAAGATCAAACTTTTCCTCACTCCACTAGCTAGGACGGTAATTGCCCGTACACATCTACTTTCCACCCTCCGTTATGCATCCCCTGTCTTCACGAACTTGAGTAAGTCTGACCTTAATAAACTCTCTAGCTGCTTTTAATCATATTGCTAGATTTGCCACTGGAGCAGCATACAGCACACACCACTGAACCTAAAGAATCTAGGGTGGCTAGAATTGCCTATCCAACTTCAGTACAATCTGCTAATAGCACATAAAATTCTCTACCAACCTGAAAACACACCTGTACTTACAAAAATTATCACCCCTTACAGCAACCTCAAGACACTTTGCTCATCCAACAAATTACTAGTCCAAACCCTCGGCAACAACTCATCTGGAGACTCTCTATATGCCAACTCTGTTGGTAACATATGGAACTCGCTTCCTGCTGAGCTTACTTCAGAACCTGTTCTAGCCCAATTAAAAAAAAAAAAAAAAAAACTAAAACTGTGCTTTAAAAAGGCAATGGCTATGTCCTTGCTCTAATCCCGACTAACTCTGGCAATATAAACATGTGCTAAAGAGGTCTTTTGGCCACCCCTACATTGCTTCCTAATTGTTACTCTATAACATATCTGATTTATATATGACAGAATGAATGACTTTTATCCTATGTATTATATCTGTAACAGTGCTTTAACTTGATTAATGTAACAGTTTTTCTGTATGTATGTATGGAGCTTTTCTCCCTGGGCCTCCGCTGAAAATGGACAAGTATCCAGTTGGACTATCTCAGTCAACAAATGTAAAATAAATATAAATAAATAAAACATTTTACTCCGATGTTGTACTTGGATTGTTTGATATCATCTTTATAGCAGAAGTTGCAAAAAGAGTTTTCTTTTATTAAAATGCTTAACGTGCATTCAGTGACTATGAACCGTCATGATGTGATGATGTGACTTGTATGTGTGGGAAGGTTTGCTGCTTTTTTGGAATCATGAAACGCCCTTTGACCTGTGCACATATAAGAGATAAGGTGATAACAGATGCTAATGTAGTGTTCCTTCCTGGTATTTGCATACCTGTTGCTCTCTTTACCTTCCCCCTTGTCCGTGAAACGTATCTGAATATTGCGATTTGTTGTGTGTTGCTTGAGTCAAAACTGTGTGTGTGTGCTTTAAAAAAGACATTCTCTTTAATTGCTTTGTTTTAGACCCATTTTCTTGTTTTATTACAGGACCAGGACATTGTCATAGCTAGGCTATTTGCTTGATAACTGCGAGTGATTTATATGCTTATTTAATCCATAATGATTTTGGTGGTAAAACGTTTGTCTACTCGTCGCTAGATGGTAGTACCTTTTAATTATGACGTCATGTTCGAAATTTAGTGGGCACTGTAGAAATAGTAATAAGTCCGAATCATTGGACTTGGATAATTCTGATTCATGTAAAATGCACACTCCTAAGAGAAAGAAGAGAAGGCTGTATGTTTTCAAACAAGAGTGGATCACTGAAGATTTTTCATGGTTATCAAAAATTGATGCTCACCAGTAAATCGGTCAAGGCCCGGGTTAACAACGACCGCCACCAGTACTGTTAGCCAACAGGGTGCTGGTGGAAATTGGGCTACTGCTGGCCGAAGGAGGAGAGGAGGTGGAAGGCATGGCCGAAGGCAGGAAGAGAGGAGAAAGGCTAGGACTGTGGTAGTGAGGGTCGGAACTTTGAATGTTGGCAGTATGACTGGTATAGGGAGAGAGCTAGCCAATATGATGGACAGAAGGAAGGTTGGTATATTGTGTGTGCAAGAGACCAGATGGAAGGGGAGTAAGGCTAGGTGTATCGGAGGTGGGTTCAAATTATTTTATCATGGTGTGGATGGGAGGAGAAATGGCGTAGGAGTTATCCTGAAGGAACAGTATGCTAAGAGTGTTTTGGAGGTGGAAAGTGTGTCTGATAGAGTGATGTTTATGAAGCTGGAAATTGATGGTGTAATGATGAATGTTGTTAGTGCATATGCTCCACAAGTTGGGTATGCGATAGACGAGAAAGAAAAATTTTATATTGACTTGGATGAAGTTGTGATGACTGTACCCAAGGGTGAGAGAGTGGTGAATGGAGCAGATTTCAATGGGCGTGTTGGTGAAGGGAACAGAGGGGATGAGGAAGTGATGGGTAGGTATGGTGTTAAAGGAATGCAGAAGGTCAGATGGTAGTGGAGTTTGCAAAATGGATGGACATGGCTGTGGTGAATACATATTTTAATAAGAGGGGGGAGCATAGGGTGACGAGTGGAGGAAGATGCACACAGGTGGATTATATCTTATTTAGGAGGGCCAGTTTGAAGGAGGTTGGAGACTGTAAAGTGGTGACCGGGGAAAGTGTAGTTAGGCAGCATAGCATGGTGGTTTGTAAGATGACTGTGATCAAGAAGAGGAGGAGTGTGACGGTGATCAAGAAGAGGAGGAGGAGTGTGAGGGCATCATCAAGGATCAAATGGTGGACATTGAAAAAGGGTAATTGTGAGGTGGAGTTCAGGGAAGAGTTAGGACAGGCACTGAGTGGCAGTGAAGAGTTACCAAATAGCTGGGTAACTACAGCAGAGCTAGTAAGGGAGACTGCTAGAAAGGTACTTGGTATGACATCTGGACAGAGGAAGGACGACAAGGAGACATGGTGGTGGAATGAGGAAGTACAGGAGAGTATACAGAGAAAGAGGATGGCAAAGAAGAAGTGGGATTGTCCGAGAGATGAAGAAAGTAGACAGGAGTATAAGGAGATGAGGTGCATGGCAAAGAGAGAGGTGGCTAAGGATAAGGCATATGAAGAGTTGCATGAAAGGTTGGACACTAAGGAGGGAGAAAAGGACCTGAGGGAAACATACTTGCAAGCGAGGAGAGTGTGTTGAGCAGATGGAAAGAGTACTTTGAGGGGTTGATGAATGAGAGAGAGAGAAGGTTGGATGATGTTGGGATAGTGAGTCATGGAGTGCAATGGATGAGCAAGGAGGAAGTAAGGATAACTATGAAGAAGATGAAGAATGGAAAGGCTTTTGGTCCAGATGACATACCTGTGGAAGCATGGAGGTGTTTAGGTGAAATGGCAGTGGAGTTTTTAACCAGGTTGTTTAATGAAATTTTGGAAAGTGAGAGGATGCCTGAGGAATGAAGCAAGTGTTTTGGTACCGATTTTTAAGAATAAGAGTGATGTGCAGAGCTGTAGTAACTACAGAGGGATTAAACTGATCAGTCACAGCATGAAGTTATGGGAAAGAGTAGTGGAAGCTAGGTTAAGAAGGGACGTGATGATTAGTGATCAGCAGTATGGTTTTATGCTGGGAAAGAGCACTACAGATGTGATGTTTGCTCCGAGCGTGTTGATGGAGAAGTACAGAGAAGGTCAGAAGGAGTTGCATTGTGTTTTTGTAGACTTAGAGAAAGCATATGACAGGGTGCCTAGAGAGGAGTTGTGTTATTGTATGAGGAAGTCGAGAGTGTCAGAGAAGTATGTAAGAGTGGTACAGGATATGTACGAGGGTAGTATGACAGTGGTGAGGTCTGCAGTGGGAGTGACGGATGCATTTAAGGTGGAGGTGGAATTACATCAAGGATCAGCTCTGAGCCCTTTCTTATTTTCAATGGTGATGGATAAGTTGACAGACGAGATCAGACAGGAGTCCCCGTGGACTATGATGTTTGCAGATGACATTGTGATCTGTAGTGATAGTAGGCAACAGGTGGAGACTGCCCTGGAGAGATGGAGATGTGCTCTAGAGAGAAGAGGAATGAAGGTCAGCAGGACTAAGACAAGAATATGTGTGTGTGAATGAGAGGGAGGATAGAGGAATGGTGAGGATGTAAGGAGTAGAGGTGGCGAAGATGGATGAGTTTAAATACTTGGGATTGATAGTTCAGAGTAATGGTGAGTGTGGAAAAGAGGTGAAGAAAAGTACAGGCAGGATGGAGTGGGTGGAGAAGAATGTCAGGAGTGATTTGTGACAGACTAGTACCAGTAAGAGTGAAAGGGAAGGTCTACAAGAGGGTAGTGAGACCAGCTATGTTATATGGGATGGAGACAGTGGCACTGACAAAAAGGTAGGAGTTAAAGCTGGATGTGGTAGAGTTAAAGAGGTTAAGATTTGCACTGGGTGTGTCTATGGTGGACAGGGTTAGGAATAAGTATATTAGAGGCTCAGCCCAGGTTGGAATATTTGGAAACAAAGCTAGAGAGGCAAGATTACGTTGGTTTGGACATGTGCTGAGGGGAGATGCTGAGTATATTGGGAAAAAGATGCTAAGGGTGAAGTTACCAGGTAACAGGAAAAGAGGAAGGCCTAAGATAAGGTTTATGGATGTAGTGAGAGAGGACATGTAAGTGGTTGGTGTGACAGAGCAAGATGCAGCGGACAGGAAGAAATGGAAACAGGTGATCCGCTGTTGTGACCCCTAACGGGAACAGCCGAAAGATGATGATCAAAAATTGATCACACGGCAGACTGCACACTCTGCCGACAGTCCCTTGCTGTCAAATACGAGAGGACGAAGGCCATTACAACACATGCTGAGTAATCCAAGCACAAGAATGTGGTAATGATACAAAAGCAGTCTCATGCGCTTTTTGTTTGAAAAAATACACTGGAAGAAGACAGTGTTTTGCAGCAGAATTAACCACGTCGTATCATGGTATTACGCATCACCACAGCTACAGTAGTTGGGAGTGTGGCAATAAGATTCTGGCAAAAGTGCTCTCTAATTCAACCATAGCTTCTAAAACTTCATGTGGGTGAACAGAAGCAACAAGTTATATTGCAAATGTGGTGGGTCCGAAAGCTCAGGAATTTTGCATCAGTGCTGTTAAATCTGCTTTATTTTGGAATTGGATCAGATGCTTCGAACAAAGGCAATAAGAAGTTATTTCTGTTGACAGCTCATAATTCTTGAGAACTGAAGTGTGAAGAATGGACTCTGGGATTTATTTCAAGATAATGATGAAACCAGTACAGTAATTGCTGATAGAATTAAAGATGATATTGCAGTTGACAACCTGTGTTTAGATTTGGTCACCTCATACAGTCCAGACAATGCATCCATAAACTTCAGAAAACACGTCGGTATTTCTGAAGTTGCATGTTGCGAACAAAAATTTGATACGAGCAAATTGCAAATGTCATATCTTCAATAACTGTGTGAAGACGATTTTGATTTTGAATGATTTGTTATCAAAACGTAAAATTTATTCCCAGTCTGCCAAAAAATCTGATAAGGAATTCTTCAATTTTTCCAAATGGAATACTGCAAATTGCTAAGCCATGTACCCATGCATTGCTAAGCTTGCTGCCTGCTATTGACAGATTGTTATGTTGGCCAGTACTGCAGTCTTTACTTTACATCTCGAGGTCAAGACAAAGTTGCTATGGGATGGGTTTTCTTGCAACA
This sequence comes from Protopterus annectens, assembly GCF_019279795.1. Lineage (NCBI taxonomy): Eukaryota > Metazoa > Chordata > Ceratodontiformes > Protopteridae > Protopterus > Protopterus annectens. The sequence continues at coordinate 538,434,284 of NC_056742.1, read as the reverse complement.
GTGATAATATTCTTCCTCTGGGTTCACACTGTCTGATTCACAATGTTATGATTGTTTTTGATGATGCCGTCCAATGCCTGGAGTTGAATGCAGCTACAGCTGCTGAATTGCGTACCATTGTGGAAAGTGTGAAGTCCAAGCTGCAGCAAGGTCAAAGTGACAAATTCTGTGGTTCTTTGGCCTCTCAGCTACTACGTTCTGATGCTGCATTTGCAGAAATGAAATGAAAATTTGAACAGGAAGCAACTCATTTTTTATCGCTGTTCGTCATATTTGCAGAAATGGTATAATTATGATGAGTCTGTTTTCAAGAATTTTACTGTTCTTACGTTAGACAATGACATTCAGTAGTAGGGTATGTTGATGACAAGCTGTATAAGGAATTTTGCAGTCTTCAAAAAGTTGGAATTGACACTGTACAGTCAGTGACATAGGCCAGTGGTAGGTGGGTAAAGTATGTTGGTGTATTGTCTCTAAATGACATTCAACTGCTTCATACGTTCTGTCAATCCCAGTCTCAAATGCTTTCTGTGAGAATTTTCAGCATAACAAATGAACTTTGGTCTGACAGCAGAAACAGACTAAACACAGACTTGGTGAAAGCGGAGTTAATGGTGAAGATAAATTTCAACATGTCATTCAGTGATTTCTGTGAGGTTATTCGCATTGATTGTCAGCTACTGAAAACTGCCTGTTCTCAGCAAAAGTACAAATTTAAGCAGCATCTTTAAATGCAACATTTATCTGATGAAGTCTGTGTGTAAAACAGACAAAAGTGCTTATCTCTTTTATTTTGCATTTTATCATGGTATTTTGTCATGGTTATCCTATTACATTGCTTTGGTTTCAGACCATGTACTGTGTACCTTTATACCACATTGGTGTTTACAGGAATTGGTTCATCAGTGTTGTGTTTTTTTTTTTTTTGTTCAAGGTTCTCTTGAATAGGGTTAGGGAGGAGCTATAAATAAATCTTCATAACCAAGTTTTAGATTAGCTGCCCTTGGGGGGGTTATTTAAAGCCTAGCCAATTTCCCTTTCAAAAGTGAGAATCAATCTTTGTACCTTGTGTCTGAGTTAAACACGTTAACCATTCTACCGATCCCCAGTCCAATCCCACTGCCTCTCACTAGTCAAAGGATTAAGACCCTGAGCTGTTAACAAGCTAGTTCTTTTGGTACAGGGTTTGATTCCCTCAGTCTGTGTAACTTTGAGCAAGTCACTTAACTGGACAATGCTTTGGGACAATTGGAAATTTGCGTAGGCTTATTGATGGTTTTCTTGATTGTGTGTGTGTGTGTGTAGTGACTACCTATAAATCTACTTCACCATAGCTAGGGTCACTGGAGAGGCTCTCTGCAGCAAGCAGTGACAGTAAGAATAACCAGTGCTGATAAGTTTGCAAAAACTCAATCACCTACCGGTATTGGAGCAGAGCTAGGTTTATTTCTGTACTTGCTTTGTTAACCAGGTATGTGGGCAGGTCTAGGCATCTTTTTCAGCCACAGCCCAGTCTGTTAAACTCATTCCCTCCAATGGAGCTCAGGAAGGTTGCACTGTTACTTCCAGTGGGTGAAGCCTAAGCCATTTGACAGAATCAGTTTATGTCCTCGCATTTCAAACAAATGTTCCTATATCTGGAACCACATGGATTATGAAAGAAGTATGAATGGCAAGCATTTCAGCACAAACTGTCTTTATAGTAGTAATATTATTTAGGTTCTAGGTCTTAAACTGAATTTTATAAGACAGTAAACACAATAACTATTCCATTTGTAATATTTTGTAAACCACTTACAACATTTCAGCAACAACTCAAGTTACACATACTGTCAGCAACATTTTATTCATCCGGCTGAGTGCTTTCATATGAAGCTAAGGGGTTCTGTTTGTGGTTCTTGGTTGTTGAGAAAAATGTAAAAATTATACCTATATAAATTAATGTCACAAAAACAACAGTTAATATCTATTTATCTGCACTAGACAGGGGTACAATATTAATGCAGTTGAGTTTGCTATTGTATAAGTTTTAAGATGAAATCTTTGAAAGCCTTGTAAATAGCATGGTTTTGGAATTATTGATGCAAATATGCACAAGCAATATTTGATGCCTGGAGTTAAATGTAGATGTCTCTGGAGGCATCACTCGGATGTAATGAGTTAACAGTTAAAATGGTTGCATATTCTCAGGTGTCTAAAGGCATACAAATGAAAAAAAAAAATTTTCTCTAACAACATGTCTTTGGGATGTGGGAGGAAACTAGAGCACCTGGTTAAAGACCACATATGGATACAGGGCATGCAAGCACAAAGAAGATACACCTGCAGGGAACCCAGCTGGACAACACCCAAGGCAGTAAAGCTGTTTTCTGTACATTTTTGATACTTACCGGAGTATAACTAGTATTTTTGAGAGTGGTGTTAACTGCAAATTTGACTTGGATTTTTTTTCCTCACACTTAACCTGTCCTATCATTTGCATGACTCCATCCTCAGGAAGTGTACAATTTTGTTAGAAAGTCCATCCCCATAGTCCTCATTTTACACTGATTTTGCTTTGAGTTTTATTATCTCTCTCAAATTTTGTTCTCAGCAGACATTTGAATCTTCAGAGCAACAGTGTATTATGAAGTACAATAACTGCTGTCTTCCAGTGGCAGCTCCAGTCAAAGTCTTTGCTGAATGATGTGTAGTAGACCCAGTCCTGTATAACTGCATGAGATTAATGAGAAAACAGACTGAACTTCCGTGATGGATGGTAATCAAAGCCAAATTCCATGTGGATAACAGCACGCAGGTCTCTTTAACCACCACAGAGGAGCCATTGTATTGAAGAAATTGGTGGTTCTAAACCTTGTTACACATCTGGCATTTCAGCAAGCTCATCTAGGGACACTACTGGGTGTCTAATTCATCAGAACCAGTTCTTGAAATAAAGACTGTTATTTGCAGGATGTAACTGTAGATCAGTGTGTGTACGTACCTTTCAGAAGCTTTCCAGTGGGGTAGCATATGTGTATAAATGGTGAGCATGTGCAAGCAAGACTGCTATTTTGTAGTGAGCTGCAGAGGTGTAAGCCTGTATGTATAGTAGTCAGTTTATATTTTATGTTGCTTGCTATCGATCCTGATGTGTTTTGTATGCAATAAATGTATATATATGAAACACCCGAGACACTTCGTCTTAACTAGCTTCACAAGACGAGCGACGTGGTGTCAGAATGGGATCCAGTCAAGAACATGAGGCACTCTGTTGACGATGGAGGAATATACAGCAGTGGATCATCCCTACTGCTCAAATGACTCGCAAAACAGGTCAGAAAAAAATTCCAGGTACTAAAACTTGCTTAAATGATTATTTTTTACTCAGAGTATAAAATGAAGCGCTCAGAATACTCAAAACAAATTTCTAGTTAAACAAAATATCCAGAACTGTGACATATTGATAAAAATATTCAAAATTGTTACAAAAGTGTTTGAAATGATATCCTAATTGCAGAAAATGTATAAAGCAAGGATCATATTTTTCTCTCTATGCTTTTTCATATTAACTAAAGCTATTCAAAATATCCAGTGTATAAAATGTTTGCAAGTTTGTCCAGTATTACAGTGCAGTTATTTCACAAAATACAGCCATTTCAAAGGATATTTTGCAAAGTACCATCTTTTGAAGAGTTTCTTGTGCATTTGAATGTTGATACAAGTGCCTGGTGTGTGTGCTTGTTCATACCTAATTAGAAGGGCTATTTTACATTGTGTTTAAGCATACCTTGTTGGCATAGCATAGCAGAAGGATTTTGCAGACCTGCTCCACTTGTATTTGATGATAATATTGCAGAAAATTGGAGAGTGTTTGAGCAAGAGTACAATATTTTCATACAGGCTGCATTTTCTGATAAAGACACAAGTGCAAAGGCATTTATTCTGCTTAATTTAGCAGGTTCAGAAGCCAATGAAAGAGAGTGTTCATTTGTGTATGCACTTGCTGTGTATGCAGGGGAGGGGGGGAGGTTACCATATCATGGTACCGGCTGAAACGAGGGAAGATCCAGAGTGTGTAAAAAATTTAGAGAAATGTGTAACCCCAAATGAATATTACAATAGAGAGGCACTTATTTTTATACTTGAGCTCAAAAGTCTGTTGAAACTTTTGCAGCATATATAACTGACTTGAGAATTAAGGTTAAAATGTGCAGATTTGATGAATTATGGGATGAGATGATAAAAGACAGGCATGTTTGTGGTATTAAAGATGATGTAGTGAGAAGGATTTTGCTTCGAGACAGTGATTTAACTTTGAATAAGACCATAAAGATTTGTCAAATAAATGAGCTCACAGAAAAGCACACAAACATGCTTAGAAATGAGAAATGCATGTTTCCACCGGGTCAATAATAAATATAGCGAACACTAATTCATCGACCCCTTTTAAGCGAAAGCTTAAAACGTCGAACACCTGGAACAGCGTTCCGAGAAACGGGCACAACACAAGCACACCAAAAAAACAGCAATCCACAAACACTTAAAATCCTACATCTACCCTACACTAAACTGTACATACACTATCCACTTACCTTAACCCAAACCCTAACCCTAAGGTCTGTCACTATCGCACACTCACCTGCGCCCTAACTCTAACGTCCACGCAATCACACACTTACCTGAACCCGACCCATAACTTTCCACAACAGTGCTGAAAATAGCAAAGTCACAGAAACGGCCAACCAAATTCTTTCCTTAGGAAAAAATTTGGTGTTCTGCAGCTTCGCTATTTTCAGCGTTCGCTGTTTTAGGATCGATATTAGAACATTCAAAGTTTTAAAACTTCGATGCTCTAATATAGACCCCTTCCAGCACTTTACAGAGCTATAGTATGCAGCACGTGGTTGAAAGGTACAGGTCAAAGGGTGGAGCTGTGACGGCCCCAACTTCAGTGAAACTCAGAACTTTTCTAGCACATTTTAAGGCATGCTCTGTAAAGCAGACATGCACAATGAAGCACAAGGGTGAGTCAGCAAACTCAAAGCATGTGCACTCACCTGTCCTCATGGACAACTGTCGTAATTGTGGTGGAAATCATGAGTCTAAAAGAGAAAAGTGCTTAGCTTTTGGTCAGCAGTGTCGCAAATGTAAAAGTGGAATAATTTTCAAAGGTTTTGTAAATCAAAAGAAGTCCATTCATTTAGCAAAAGAGAACATTCCAAGAGACTAGTTAATAAATTAGAAAGCTGTGGCCCTACTTTTTATGTTGATAGTGTCTGTGCAATGCAGTAGATTTGTGGGCAAAGAATGAAGTATTTTGTACTATTCAGATTAATGGGAGACCCATAAAGCTCAAAGTTGATACTGGTTCAAAGTGTAATGTTATGTGAGCAGAAAAATTTGCTAGAATAAAAGCTCGTGAGAAGCTTGAGTTGGTTAAGTGCATGTAGCTTGTTGCTTATGGTAGTGAAGAAATTCAAACTGAAGGCTCAACAGTTCTTTCATGTTATTTTGCGGGGAACAGCTACGACTTGCAATTTTATGTAGTCAAAAGGTATGTACAGTCATTATTAGGCCTCAGAGATGGTTTGAAAATGGTACTGCTTTCATTTAATGAGAAACTCCACCGTGTATGCTTGAAAGACCACTTTTCACCCAGACTATTTTTTCTACTTATACTGATCTTTTCAAAGACAAACTCCCAGATGTGTACTCCATGAAGTTAGACCCCAAAGTCAGCCCAGTCGTCAGACCAGCACAAAGTTCCAGTAGCTATGCAGGGGTAGAGTCAAGGCTGAGCTAGACAGAATGGTCTGGCAAGGAGTGATTTGTCCAGTAGACAAAAACTGAATGAGTATCCTCCGTGGTAGTAGCTCATAAGAAAAGCTCAGATGAGACTTAAAGCACTAAAACAACCTCCTCATCCAGTGCATATAGTCGAAGAAGTTGCTGCTCTTATGCCAAATGCCACTGTTTTTTTTCTGCATTAGATGCAAAAAGTTCATTTTGGCAAATTTTGCTTGACCATAAATCTTCATGATCTTCACTGCTAACCACTTTCAGTACTCCTTTTGGCAGGTACAGATTTTTGAGAATGCTATGTGGATAAATTCTGCCAGTGAAGTCTTTCAGTGTGCAATGGAACAATTTTTTTTTAGCTATCCATGTGCTATTATGGTAGATGATATTCTTGTAGGAGGCAGTGGTGAAGTCGAACATGATAGAAACCTCAGGAAAGTCCAGGAATGAGCTTGTGAAGTGAATCTTAAGCTGAATCCTGTTGGTCATTTGTTTACCAGTTCAGGCTTATGATCAGATCGTTCCCAACATCCTTCCAAGCAATCAGCAGTTCTTGAGATGTCTGCTCCAGACAGTGTTCAAGCCCTACATTGTTTTCTTGGCATAGTCAATTATCTAGCAAGTTCATTCCAGATTTCAGCACCTCTCGGAGAGCTGACATGCAGAGATACAACGTGGTTCTGGTCAGAACAACATCAAAGAGCATTTGATGTCCTGAAACAGAGAATTACCAGTCCGCCTACTTTAAGATACTATGATGTTCACAAGCCAGTAACTTTTTCTTGTGATGCTTCTGAGTTTGGTCTTGGTGTAGTCATTCTTCAAGAGGATAGATCAGTAGCCTATGCATCAAGAATGCTAACTCAAACCGAGATGCAGTATGCTCAGATAAAGAACTTGACAATTGTTTTAATGTTTGAAGTTCCATGATTATATTTATGGCTGACCTATTGGAGACTTGACCACCAACCTCTAGTCACTATTTTAAGAAAGCCTATGCATACAGCTCCTGTGAGATTGCAATGCATGATGTTGAAATTGCAAAAGTATAATTTCAGTCTTGTTTACACAAAAGGCAAACTTCTTTATCTTGCTGATACTTTATCCGGATCACCCAGAAAAAAAACACAGAAAAGCATGAGAATGAGGAACTTGATTATGAAGTCATGGAAGTGAGAAATGTTTCTTCCACACATCTTGATGAGCTTAGAACTCATACAGCTTCAGATCCAATTCTCCAGAAGCTCAACCACTTTATCAGTCAAGGATGGCCATCAAAGCAGTCTTGTTTACCACTAGAAGTACAACCATATTTTCCCTACAGAGATGAGATTTTGTCTGACAATGGTATCCACATGAAAGGTCCAAAAGTGATTGTTCCAAAATTTTTGCAACAAGAGTTTATTAATATCTTGCATTGTGGCCACCCAGGAACTGATTTTACCAAAAGAAGGGTGAGAGGACTAGTATCTTGGCCTTCTATGTCTAGAAATTCACCCCGGGGATTATGTCTGTCGCCCTGCTAGACAGGGGCCCAGAGAAGTAAATATTGTGGGAAGAAATATCCAGGGAATTGTTATGGCAAGGCTTGCATAGGCCTTAGAGCCGATAGCCTAGTACCAACCTATGAGATATTGAGAGAGTACTTTCATCTTGTTCTGTCTGTAATAGTACTAAACCACATCAACAGAAAGTACACAAATCTGGTTTAACTTGAAGTAGTTCTACCTTGGTTGACAGTAGCTACAGACATTTTCAAATGGAATGGTCAACATTATTTTGTGTTAGTAGATATTATTTAAATTGGTTTGAGATTGACCAATCTCATGGCCAGTACTGTCATTACTAAGTTGAAGAGACATTTTTATGTCCAGTGGTGCACAGTTTACAAGCAAACAGTTCAAGAAATTTCTGAAGAGTGGGACTTTAGTCATGTTATGGGTAGTCCTGAGTACCCACAGTCAAATGGTTTGGCAGAACGTGCAGTTCATAGTGCAAAACAGTTGTTTGAGAAGTTGAAACAAGACAATACCAATGTGTTTCTGACTCTCCTGAATCTCTAAAGCATTCCTTTTGATAATCATCTTGGTTCGTCTGCCCAGAGACTTATGTCCAGACAAACCAGAGCCACACTACCAATCCGTAGCAATTTATTGGTTCCGTGTGCTAAGAACAAAGCAGTCATAGCTCAACTCCTGAAAAAGCATTTGTCCCAGAAGTCTTATTATAAGACCAGCAAACCCATCAATCCATTACAAGAAGGGGAGATAGTGAGGATGCAGATTGGAGTCGTGAAAAGTTTATGGCCAGAGCCAAGATCGTACATCATGGAATCCAAGATCGTACATCATGGAATCACAAGGAATAGAATTTAGACAGAATTGGAAGCATTTAGTACCAGCATCTGAGCCAGTATTACAGCATCTTGCCTGTGATTAAGACTGTAGCTCTCAGTGGCTTATCCAATGTTCCAGTTCCAGAGGACATTCCAGCAACTATCCCTGTTCCTGAGAATATCCCAGAGAGTCCTAAAGCAGATTGTTCAACACTGACTGTCCCTGTTGCTAAATCCAGTCCTAATTGCTACATTACAATGTCAGGTCGCATTTCCAGACCTTGTTCCAGATACGTGTCAACTTGGACATGAATGTTGTTTTATTCATTATTGTCTGTATAATTTGTGTGCCCATTCAAATGTCATTTTTATTACAAGCCAGCTTAGTAAAGAGGGTGGGTGGAGATCAGAATGTGCATGTACCTTTAAGAAGCTTTCCAGTGAGCTAGCACATGTGTATAAATACTGAGCACATGCAAGCAAGACTGCCATTTTGTAGTGAGCTGCTGAGGTGTAAGCATGCATGTATGTGTAGTAGTCATCAGTTTGTTTATATTTTATGTTGCCGCTATCAATGCTGATGTGTTTGTATGTAATAAAGTATATAAGCGAACAGCCAAGCTTCTTTGTCTTAAGTAGCTACACAAAATGAGCAACAGTAGCTGTCTGTTTATAGTATTAACAAAATTATTCATCCATGTGCCCACAACATATGTACAGTGATACTTGTATGTGCAGTGCCCTGTGTCAGAAGTACCCTACAGTTTTCATTTCATTTGTAATATTGAGTGTTTACCTCTAACAATAGCAATGATACAAGTAAGTACAGTAAAACAAATAATTCTTGTGCAGTCAGAACAGCTTACAGTACACAATAGGACAAACACTGTAGGAGTAGCTGCTGAAAAGGAATGCCAGAAGGATGAAATGCGCTCCCACCATAGGCTGATATTACGACATGTGGTTATAAACATTTAGGTAGAACATTTGTATGAAAGAATAACAGTAAAAAGAATACCATAACAATTAATCAAATATGCTGATTTCTCAAAACAGATATTTGAAGTAATAGACTACATTACTATGTCAACTTGTGAAATAAAAGCATTCTAAATAAAATGTGTAGTGCAGCAACCCCCTACTTGGCCCCACATCCTCCACTTTCTACTAACTTCTGAAGTGCTATATTATTCAGAAAATGTTATATTGTGCTGTAAAATGTAGTACAACCATGGAATTGGTATATGGAATAAGTACAGTATGGCAGCAAAATCCCTGATATTGGGTGATTGTTAACTGGCAGCATGCCTCTCTTTTTTTATACTTCACCACCACACCTGTTGTGCATTACCTCTCATGTAGTGAGTGACTGTGACAAATTCCATAAATGTATCTAGGATACAGAAGTGCAGGTGAAAATAGCATAAACACTTGCAGAACATATCCAGGAAATTTTTGCACAATGTGTAATTTATAGTGTGGTGTGCCTTTAAGTATCCCATAAGGCTGAGCACACATACATGATGCGACATGATTCTGTCTTGCTCCTTCTGTTGCTGCTGTGATAGTATGTGGATGTAAACGTGCGGCTCCAAGATGTCTATATCTGATCATCAAACGAGTACTGCTACAAAGCACAACTGAACTGAGTAGCCAAAACTGCACAGTGATAGAAACAGGATCATGGTGTCTACTGCAAAGTCTGTAGTGTTTGATTTTGGATGGCTTATTCTTCTAACATGATTCAGCTCACCTCATGCTGATTCACTTTCAGAACTGAGTTACTCTGAATTTTGAAAAATACCACTAAATGCTCAGAAGAATTTTATTATAAATGAGCATATCTGTTTGACTTAAGGACATAAAACAATAAATGTTAATGTGGCAAATGTAATTATTGTCAAACTGAATGAATAAATGAAGAAAGAAGTGTGAAACTTTGAAAAACTGACCCAAAGAACATTTCAATAAACAAAGCTACAACTCAATAAATGGGGACGAAATTAAAATAATTTAAAATAAAAAAAAAAAGAAAATTCTTGTTATACAGATGAAAACTTGGATTTAGTGCAATTGCTGTCATCTTCTTTGAATCTAAATAGAGAATTCAGTCATTATGGTCTCTATTATGATATGCACCAATTTATTGAGTTATTTATTTTTTCATTGATTCTTTCATTTCAGTTTGTTTGCCAAGTAAGTGGGCTTCTGTACTGACCCTTTTCAGCCAGAGCTTGGGTACAGAGAAAAACAGATGGTATCAAACGAGTGCATAGATAAGTCAGTTACCCAATTACTTTGATCATAATTGATAAAAATGGCAGACACCATAGTTTGCAGTATAACAGCAACTTTAGTAACTCACAAAATGGCAGCAGACAAAAAGGCATTTGAGAGCTTCGACTGACATTTCCAACTGATGCAGGGGGGTTTGCTTTATATGCAAGTAAAATATTGCTGTGTCTTTTATCAAGAAAATATACTTTATATGTAATATCTGTGTTGGTGTGGCAACTGGCATAGAGTATTAAAGAGTTAGGCTGTGGACCAAGGTTTGATTCCCTCAGCATCAGTTACCTAACTCTATTGAGCAAGTCACTTAACCAGACAGCACTCCCAAGCCGAGTCTTAAAAAAGTGAAGATCGGTACTCTACCCATTGTAGATAGCTGTACACACTTTTTATTATTTATACCCCCTAATCCTCAAAGGAGAGAAACAGTGTGTGAAAAACTCTCTTTCTAAAATTCTACTACACAACTAAGGTTTGTTCGATGAGTATTTTTAACTATTGAATACTACTTGCAATATAAATCTACTTTAAAACTTTTTACTCATTTTGTTATTACTTTTTGTAAGTAATTATCTTCTAATAGCAGCCATACTTTCAACCTTTTAGCTCAAAAAATGTCGATAAAGCTAAAAATAATGGAGGTACAAATGCCCAGAAATGTGGACAGATTTTAAATATTGCTTTTATAAACTTAAAGTTGCTAGAGTATCCAGTTTTTCCCTGGTATGCATTTTCTGAAGAATATGAAATCTGAAACTCTCAAATGTCTGTCATTATTTAGTGACATCAGTCCTCAAACATTTTCTAGAAAACCCCAAATCTGTTTCTGATGAAAAATATGAGGCAAATATCTCTATATTCTGTGAAAATCTGGACAGTTGAGAGGTATGATCAGTATTTAAGATAAATAAGTAATTCCCAATAGTAAATTAGTCACTTAAATTATCCTGGCTGCACATTTCACAGGTCTTTCCCCCCCCATTGGTTAAATTGTCTGTTGAGTGATACTTAAATACTCAGTGAAATTCTGGGCTTTTGTCTTTGAAAAGATTTGAAGCCTGCATAAACTAAAGTGTTGCTAGTGATTCCCTGCTGGGTGAGAAAACCTGTATTTTTTGTCTGTGAACTTTTAGAGCTGCTTTCTGATACCTGCTCCATTTAGTTTCCTGTTTTAAGAAATATGCCTGCCCTGGTGTTTTTTTTTCATTGGTTAAATTGTCTCTTGAGTGATACATAAATACTCACTGAAATTCTGGGCCCTTGTCTGAAAAGATTTGAAGCCTGCATAAACTGTATCACTTATGATGAATCCCTGCTTTGTTTCCCACCCACCCTTCTGTTTTTTTTTTTTTTTTTTAAACCTGGTGATTTTAAGCTGCTCATTCCTACTGTAAATTGAGCTTAATAAGCTCCTCCCTTTCTACACGGCTGTTGATATCCTGAATTATTTATTTGCCTTTCCTTGTGCTTATATTGAAAAATTACATTTTGCCTATCATTGTCTGTTCTACTTGAGCTGACTTCATTATCTAGCTAGCTGTTAGATAAAGTAGTGTATTTTTTACACTCTAGCAAACAATAGTTTTTACACAAAGGAGGTCACTGGATTTTGTATGTAGTGCACTGGGAGGTAGCCTGGTCTGTTTAGGTTGGGGAAACACCTGATATTTCTGAATGTAGTTTTATTGGTTGGAGGGCATATTAATCAGCTTATTTTGTTTTCAATGCCTTTATACATTTTGTACAGTTGAGTGGCTCTTGGCTAATTTATTTAAAGCAAAGTAGTTTTATTGAATAATCACACTTTTATAAGCTGTTTAAAGTACATTGCTGTATTTACATCTTTAAGTTTGTAGTAGCATTTTGTACCTTTTAAGTTTGTTCATGGTAGCATTTCACCCTGGGCACTCCTTTACTGCAATTTTGCATTGAAAGGACTGGGATTGTTCATCTGGATGCAGTAGGTGTTTACCTGGTCTGTCTGACCTGGGAACCACACAAAAGTGCTCTAAGTTTTTTTTTGTACTTCTCTGCACTTGATTTACATTGTTCTGATACCTAGATAGCATAGACTAGATACAGACCTATTGAGTCTAGCCTGTTATTGATACACTTGGGTACTAAACTAGCCATCCTACATTAAGAAGCACACCACCCCCCTGCAGCCTTGTGTGAGCTGGGGATTGCTGGAGGAAGGTTCATTGCTAGCTTTCATATTGGTAGTTTAGCGTAAAAGTGTTTCAGTTTCACCTGCATTTAAGCTTTGCATTTGCAAATTGCAGCACACTGTACAACAGGGGTTATTGATGCAAAAACCTTGAAATTCAAATTTTCCCTAGGCATCTATCAATGAAACTCTTTCAAGTTTTCCTACTTCACAATGGGCACACTGAGAAGTGGTGCCACACATCATCCATAGCCTTCAATAGAACAAGCACCTTTGTTAGTCGTAACACAAAAAAAATGGTCAAACTAGCCCACTCCCTTCCCTAATAGTACATATGGTGAAAACCTGCTATAATGGCCACCAGTTTCCCATCATTTCACCAGCCAGCCTGATTAACATGGGCAGCCTGAGGCAATGTAGTAATTGCCGAATGTATACTGACAACCACTTACTCCTAAAACAAACAAATATCTTATGTGAGAGATGCAATTATGCAATGAAATTAGAATCAATTCTCTCAAGTAACAACAGACTGGACATCAAACAGATTGTCAACACACACACACTTCACTTCTCGCATAAAATGAGGTCATGACACACAAACCCATATAGATGGAAGTACTCACCAGAAGACTACCAAAAGATCAGATACCTCCCAAATGTTAACCATTTACACACAGTGCTATGCAAATAGAAAGCACTACATATAATAACACATGCACCGGTGTCTCAGCAAATAAGCCGCTAAGGCAAAACACCTTAAAACCTAATGTCTTGGTCATAGGCGACTCCATGGTGAGACACACAGATGTCCTTATCACCACGCTCAACAAGGAGAAGGCCACAGTCAGCTGCCTGTCAGGTGCTAGGATCCATCAATTCATTTATGATCTCAAGTCACGCAACAGCAACAAGTACCATTATAACTCTGTCATAGTTCATGTTGGGGTAAATTACTTGGGATGTAACTCTGGACTATATGAAGCAAGACATGACTGAACTCTCAGATTATGTGGCCGAGGCAGGTATGACCCTAGCCCTAAGCAGCATTCTACCCTCACTCAGGATGATGCCACAATATAAACAAAAACTGATCAACTTCAACAATTGGCTTAGCTTGTGGTGTCAGTCCAGTGGGATCCAGTATTTGTCACCCTGGGAAGACATGGTTAACAGGCCACACTACTTTGCCAGTGATGGTCTGCATCTGTCTCCTGTAGGCTTTTGGATACTGGCAAAGGTGTTTGCCTCCCTCATAGTGCCTTTTTTAGGCAATGTCAAAACAACAACATTTCCGAAGTAACAAAATCCACTTGAGGCAAACTCAAGGTTCTGCTGCTTAATGCTAGGAGTCTAAACATGAAACTCCACTCCCTGGAAGCACTCCTCAACTTGGAAGATGCTGATGTCTGTGCAGTCACTGAGACATGGTTCAAGGCCTTGAAGAGCACCCCAGCTCGGCAAAGCTGCAATGCCTTCCACACGTTCAGACCTCAAAATGAGCATGAAAGAACCAAAGGTGGAGGTATATCCATCTTCATCAAAGCTAAGTACACTTTGACTAGTCAAACAGTACAACTCTCTCAAACTACTCCATGTCCTATTAACTATAGACAAAATACCCTACCACTCATTGTTAGCTATAGGTCCCCCACCATAAACCAAGAAAAGCACACCGCCTACCTAGACTTACTGAAGTTACTTGGCATACAGCCCAACGCCTTATTCATGGGAGATTTCAACTATCCTTTCACCACCACAGGAGCAAAAAATGAAAAATTTTCCAAAGCAAACTACAGCCTACTAAGCAATGGTATATAAAAAGTTTTATGCTCCCTACAATAACAGACAGCAATGACTTCTATGCAGTGGTGTACGTAAATGCCCTGTATAAACACTTAAGCAACTGTACAGACTTGGCTGTGGCTGACTGGATTAAAACTAGGTCCTCCCAAAAAAACAAGCCACCCTGGTGGACCCCAATTATAAACAGATTATATAACAAAAGGAAGAAACTGATGCCTAAAAACAAGAGGAAAGTGAGTCAGCAGAGGAAGTATTCCCTCCAAAGCTTGAACTGGCTAATCAGAAGTCTTGTAAAGTCTTCTAAAGCTAATTTTGAAGGTAAAATAGCCACCCTAGCTAAGAATAATCATAAGAGATTCTTCACTACATCTGAAATCTAAAAGGGAATGCCCCACTATGTGCCGAACTGGTAGTAGATGGTACCACTCATGCTATATTGGAGGAAATTGCCAACCTGCTAGCTGCCAGAGTTAGTGCAAACTTCACTCCTCTGTCCCCACCAGCCATACTTCAGAGTATACCTCTGCCTAGTATCTCTAGAGATCAGGTCATATATGCATTCTCCAAGGCCAAAAACATGGCCTTAATGAGATGAGACAAGATAACATCCAAGGTTGCTTATTAAGCAATCTAAAACAGGACCCACTTGGTGTTCTCTTTAACCATAGCCTGAGTAATGGCTTTGTTCTAGCAGCATAGAGAACAGCAACAGTAATCCCCTTGCACAAAGGTGTGCCATCAACTGACCCTGGGGACTATAGACACATAAGTCTAACCAGCCTCATCTGCAAGGCCATGGAAAAGAATCATCATGGACCTTATCAACAAGGACACAGGTGACCTGCAAGCTCTTGACCAACCCAGTTAGGCTTTAAGGGTAGATCATGCTTATTAAACCTAGTAGACTTTTTCTAGAAAATCACCAAAGCCCTGGATGAAGGTAAGACAGTGCATACTGCCTGTCTTGACCTAGCCAAGGCTTTTAACACAATCCCCCACTTGGATATCCTTGAGAAACTCTCCCAGCTGGGGATTAGCCCATATGTCACTAGATGGGTAGCCAGTTGGCTCACTGACAGAACACATACTGCCAAAGTTGTTGACTCCACCTTTACCAGTAGACCCATCACCAGTGACATACCACAAGGATCTGTGCTGGCCCCTTTACTGTTTAGAATCTATTTCTCTGAAGTCCAGGCTAAAGTAGTTTGCTGATGATTGCAAATTAGGTGCAATCATTGAGTCCCCCAATGATGTTAGCCCCAGACATATGACTGGTGCCAAAGCTATGATCCAAGAAAGTGCATTATTATCCTTTTTGGCAAAGTGGAATTCCCTGCTAATTGCAATATTGACAGCATCTCCTAAGTTCAAACCTAGTGGTGCAAGATCTGGGAACACAGGTAGATAGCAATCTGAACTTTGATCACCAGGTTTCTACAGTGGTAAGGAAAATCTTATACGTTGTGCATCTCATAAATAAGGACATTGCATCCAGGACTAAGGATGTTATAATTCCACTGTACTCAACCCTCATCAGACCATTAATAGAGTACAATGCACCTTTCTGCATGTAGCTCACCTAAGGCAGCTGAAGAGACCACAGAGGTTTCTCACCAAAAAAATACAGGGCCTCCAAACCATGACTTACATGACTAGACTGAAAGCCCTGTCATTGTACTCTGTATCATATACACTGCTGAGAGGTGACTTGTGCCTGGCCTACAGGGCATTCTCTGACCCTGTCCTGATGGATATGCTGCACATCCGCAAGTCAAATGCCAGAAGAATCACTCACTCTAGGGATCTTAACTTAGCCTGTGACATTAACAGAACATGCTGGAGAGACATATATCTCCCAGAGATTACTGCTACTCTGAAATAAACTTCCAATTCACATGAAGCAGAGCTCCTCACTGACCCTATTCAAGCGCAACCTGGACAAATGGATGGGAGACTGTAAATTCAGGCACCCATGTCCCTCATGGGCAGGAGTAGTTGGTGTTTTTCATGGACTCATTTTGCAAATTTTGTCCATATGTCCACAATTGAGGCAACTTGGGATTAACATGGCTAGACTTGTATGGGCTCAATAGCCATTAGCCTAGTAACCTGCTATGAACCTGTTATATGTTCACTGGATTCAACTGCATTCATGATAATGTAGCTGTATTTTTATTTCACAATTGGAATAGAACCGGTAAGAAAAACAGACAGGGAAACAAAACATTGTGAATTTTGTCCAATGTCTGTCATTGGAGCAGTCTAATCAGAATCATAAGCAATCACATTCAGATCAACAACTTTGCATTCAAGACAGTTTTTACATCTTTGGAACACATTTCAGATTTGGGACTTTCAACTTTGTGGGTTGTGATAGAGCTGTCAAAGATACTGGAACACCCTGCTTGGTTATGGACCTTGTCATCCTTGGCTCAAATGGAGGTGTGGATCTCAGAAACTCAGCTTTCACACTGAGTTTTTGGGAATTCAGTTTGTACCATGTAGGTTTTTTTCCTCATATTACAACATCAGTTCCTACTTTCTCCCTCACTCAAGCTTAAGGCACACTGATTGTCCTGGCTGAAGGACAGATAGTGTTTGGGAGGAATCTTGCATATCATAAAAACGCTTGTAAGAGACTTTTGCTATGTGGTCATTCCTCATAACCGCTGGAATGTATTTTGGTTCAAGTTTGGATTCCAGTACAGGTATGTTAGTACTTATTTGTCTTCCAGGCATTGTACTTTGTCCAAGTAGTAGGAATTAATTATTTGAACCAGTGGTTTATGGTCAGGCTGGAATTAAATTAAATGATACAGAGTATTCTGAAAATACAAATTTTGTTGTAAAATATTTGTATACTCTGATACCTCATTGCACTGGATTAGAATGGTTTATTGAATCTGTTGCAGAGGATGAAAAAGTTACATATATTAATGCTAGATTATTGCACAATTTTTGAATATTATTGTAAATAACTTTTAAGTTAAAAAAGGGTGATTGTGAGATGGAGTTCAGGGAAGAGTTAAGACAGGCACTGGGAGTCAATGAAGAGTTACTGAATAGCTGGGTAACTACAGCAGAGCTAGTAAGGGAGACTACTAGGAAGGTGCGTGGTGTGACATCTGGACAGATGGAGGACAAAGAGACATGGTGGTGGAATAAGGAAGTAGAGGAGAGTATACAGAGGAAGAGACTGGCTAAGAAGAAGTGGGATTGTCAAGAGAAATGAAGAAAGTAGACATGAGTATAAGGAGATGATACGCATGGCAAAGAGAGAGGTGGTGAAGGCTAAGGATAAGGCATATAGAGAGTTGTATGAGAGATTGGACACTAAATAGGGAGAAAAGGACCTGTACCGATTGGCTAGACAGAGGGACAGAGCTGGGAAAGATGTGCAGCAGGTAAGGGTGATAAAGGACAGTGAGGGAAACGTACTCACAAGTGAGGAGAGTGTGTTGAGTAGATGGAAAGAGTACTTTGAAGGGCTGATGAATGAGAATGAGAGAGAGAGAGAAGGTTGGATGATGTGGGGATAGTGAATCAGGAAGTGAAGCAGATTAGTAAGGAGGAAGTAAGGACAGCTATGAAGAGGATGAAGAATGGAAAGGCTGTTGGCCCAGATGACATACCAGTGGAAGCATGGAGGTGCTTAGGAGAAATGGCAGTGGAATTTTTAACCAGATTGTTTAATGAAATTTTGGAAAGTCAGAGGATGCCTGAGGAGTGGAGAAAGTGTTTTGGTACCTATCTTTAAGAATAAGGGTGATGTGCAGAGCTGCAGTAACTACAGAGGGATAAAATTGATCAGTCACAGCTTGAAGTTATGGGAAAGAGTAGTGGAAGCTAGGTTAAGAAGGGAGGTGATGATTAGTGATCAGCAGTATGGTTTCATGCCAGGAAAGAGCACTGCAGATGCAATATTTGCTCTGAGAGTGTTGTTGGAGAAATACAGAGAAGGTCAGAAGGAGTTGCATTGTGTCTTTGTGGACTTAGAGAAAGTATATGACAGGGTGCCTAGAGAGGAGTTGTGGTATTGTATGAGGAAGTTGGGAGTGGCAGAGAAGTATGTAAGAGTGGTGCAGGATATGTACAAGGGTAGTGTGACATTGGTGAGGACTGCGGTGGGAGTGACAGATACGTTTAAGGTGGAGGTGGGATTACATCAAGGATCAGCTCTGAGCCCTTTCTTATTTGCAGTGGTAATGGACAGGTTGACAGATGAGATTAGACAGGAGGCCCCGTGGACTATGATGTTTGCAGATGACATTGTGATATGTAGTGAGATTAGGGACCAGGTTGAGGAGACCCTGGAGAGGTGGAGATATGCTTTAGAGAGGAGAGGAATGAAAGTCAGCAGGGCTAAAACAGAATATATGTGTGTAAATGAGAGGGAGGGTAGAGGAATGGTGAGGATGCAGGGAGTAGAGTTGGTAAAGGTGGATGAGTTTAAGTACTTGGGATCAACAGTTCAGAGTAATGGTGAGTGTGGAAGGGAGGTGAAGAAGAGAGTACAGGCAGGGTGGAATGGGTGGAGAAGAGTGTCAGGAGTGATTTATGACAGATGGGTACCAGTAAGAGTGAAAGGGAAGGTCTACAAGAGGGTAGTGAGACCAGCTATGTTATATGGGTTGGAGACGGTAGCATCGACGAAAAGGCAGGAGTCAGAGATGGATGTGGCGGAGTTAAAGATGTTAAGATCTGCACTGGATGTGACTAGGATGGACAGGATTAAGGATCAGTATATTAGAGGGTCAGCTCAGGTTGGACAGTTTGGAGACAAAGCAAGAGAGGCGAGATTGCGTTGGTTTGGACATGTGCTGAGGAGGGATGCTGGGTATATTGGGAAAGGGATGCTAAGGATGGAGCTGCCAGGTAAGAGGAAAAGCGGAAGGCCTAAGATAAGGTTTATGGATGTGGTGAGAGAGGACATGCAGGCGGTTGGTGTGAAAGAGCATGATGCAGAGGACAGGAAGAAATGGAAACAGATGATCCGCTGTGGCAACCCCTAATGGGAACAGCCGAAAGAAGATGATGATGATTGTAAATAATAACTTTTTTGTTTTGAAGAACAATTGTACCATAAAGAGTTAGGAGTGGCCATGGGTGCTTCTATTGCGCTCATTTATGCTAAGTTCACTATGTGGTATTGGGAAAACAAATTTGTTTTAAATTCAGAATTTCTTTGTATTTATGCACGTCTGTTCAATACCTGGATGCTGTTTTTATTTTATGAACAGGTAATAAGGGATGGTTAATTCAGTTTGTTACATTTTTGAAAATGACAGCTAATTTTTAAAAACTTTCTTATGACTTGGCTAAGAATAGTATTAACTATCCAAGACTAAAAATTACTAGTAGAACTCTTTCTTAAACTTCAGTCACTCAACTTTCTCCTGGTTCCACAGTTACTTATCAAACAGATAGCAAGGTGCCAAATGGCCCATGTTTTTTTTACCTGTCTCAATCTGTGTCCCACAAGGATCCATCATAGGTGCTCTCCTGTTTAACATTTTTGTAAGTATTTACACTGCAACCAAACAAGGTAACACTGTAAATTATGCAGATGACTCTGTGCTTAGCTTCTTAGGCCCACGTCTAGCAAAGCTACAGGAAATTATCCAACATGCACTCTCCTGCATAGAATAATAGCTTACCAACTGCCTCTAAATGTAATGAAAAGAAAACGTAATGCTTTCCAGATACAAACAAATCTCAGCGAAAAGACATAACATACACATAAAATCAGCAAATAGCACACTAAGTACCACAGACTAAACTACTAGGTGTCAAAAAGACGAAGATCTAGGATTTGATCAAAAAATTCTGCAAACTGTTTTAAAAAAACACCAGAAACTATGGTCTCTCTGCAAAGCTAGATCCTGTCTCGCAAACATTGCATCTTCCTTCATTGCTTTATATATCATCAGTTCTTACAAACCTACACACCACCTATAAGACAAAAACTAGATATATGTTGCAATAAAATAGCAAATATTTTTTGCTAGTCACACTTACAAAACTTTCCTGTGCTAGACCCCGAAACAACTAAGCTAACATGAATTGAACCTCCTGTATTGTATACCAAAGGGATATTTGAAACTGACACTGTAGGCATACCAGCATTTCAGTTACATGGCTTATAAATGTCCTTAAAGTTTTACTTATTTATTTTTTTAAGTTTTCATGGATAGATTTAGAGCAATAAAGCAAAACCCCATTAGCTGTAAAAATGTGCGTTTCTGCATTTTTTTTACCTTGTCAGTACAGCACAAGTGGATTGTTTGACTATATTTTAGAAACACAGAGGTTACAAACAAGCCTAATGACTATGGACATTAAGATGCCTGGGAAATATCCCACAAAGACTGAAGCACTGGTAGGTCCTTAAGGGGTTATTTGCATACATCCTGTAGGAGTGTTAAGGTATTATACAGTAAGGACTTTAGCTTGGCTAGGTCTTTCTTGCAGGTTTTACCGAATGTTTTGTCTGTGTGACCTTTTTATCTTGGAGAAGATTTAGTTCAATTAAAACATTGTGTAAGTTCATTTACCATTTTGACTTAATCGTGTCTGAAGACTTTTCTGAT
The DNA here is from genome assembly GCF_019279795.1 of Protopterus annectens. Taxonomy (NCBI): domain Eukaryota; kingdom Metazoa; phylum Chordata; order Ceratodontiformes; family Protopteridae; genus Protopterus; species Protopterus annectens. Next base: position 538,413,310 of record NC_056742.1, on the reverse strand, counting down.
TCTCCACCTTTCATATGTCATTATCTTCCACAGAACACACACACACACACTGTGGTTGTAAAATAAGATAAGTTTCAGTTAAGCGCTTAGGAACATGTAATGTCATTTTGCTTAATTATTATATATTAATAAATTCTCAGAACTTCTTACTCATGCTCAGCTTCACTACTACCTTCTACTAGAATACATCTACTATAATAGCACACGGATACCTAGAAAACATTTGCTCCATTGCATGCTGGAAGACTTCACTGGTAGAATTTATTCCAAATATCATTCTCACAAATTTGTACCTGATAAACGTAGTACTGAAAGTGGTTAGCAGTGAGGATTTTTGATCAAGCAAAATTTACCAAAATGAACTCTTTTTGCATCCAAGACAGAAAAAACAGTGGCATTCGGCATAAGGGCAGCAACTTCTTCGATCGTACGCATTGGCTTAAAAACGCGTGTGTTTGCACATTTTTCACATCGTGCAGCACTACAAGGCTACAGTTAAACTACTCCAGGTGCCAGAAAATCTGCTCTACAAATTTTCCCAGTAGTAGCACTAAAATCTGAACCCCTGTGACTAGCACTTGCTCTAGAACCTGCTGTAAAGCACTAGGAAGCCTGAACCTGATACAAGCACTCAGCTGTCCTTGTCATTAAGGAGAAATTAATCATAGGCACTAAACAGCCTACAACTGCAAAGTACCTTGCAAAGGTAAGGGAAAACAGCTCTTAAACCTTAGAAAAAAAAGCACCTAAACAGGCATGTCCAACGGTCAGCTTCCGGTGGTTTCTCCTGTCCACCTGGTGAATCTGGGCATACTGGGGCAATGCGGCAACTGCCTCATGTACACAGACAATCCTCTCCTCCTACCACCCAACACTACAACCTGCGAGAGATGCACTTACATAGCCAAACTGGAAGCAAAGCTCTCTCCCGTCAGGACTGTGCTAGGGAGTCAAGAGAAGAACGCTAACACCTGCATTACACCTCTAGCAACTCATAGCCCTTTGAAACCCACACCATCAACTCCCACACATAGCAACACTAAACCCACATATGCAGAGGCCCTTAACATTAACCTGCCCAATCAACAAGGACCTCCGAAGCCGAAACGCAAACAAACACCAGTCACAACCAAAGTGACACATAGCTCACGACACCAGTGTGCCACCCAACAACAGCCCCTAAGGCAAGACAATGTACCCAACACTTTAGTCATAGGTGACTCTATAGTCAGGCACACTGATGTCCCACTCACCAGGCTGAACAAGGAGAAAATTACAGTCAGCTGCCTGTCTGGTGCCAGGATCCGCCACATAACGCATACACTCAAGTCACTCCACAACAAGTACAAATACGATTCTGTCATTGTCCATGCTGGAGTAAATGACTTGAGACGTGCCTCCCTGGACTACATGAAAAGAGACATGGAAGAGCTCTTGGATCATGTGACCCAGGCAGGTATGACCCTAGCCCTGAGTAGCATCCTGCCTTCATCCAGAATGATACCACAGTATAAGGACAAAATGACTGACTTCAACAATTGGCTAAGCTTCTGGTGTCATTCAAAGGGGATCCAGTATTTGTCTGTCTGGGAAGACATGATCGACAAACCATGATGCTTTGCTAGAGATGGTCTGCACCTGTCACCCCTGGGATTCAGGTTACTGGCTAAAGCTCTTGCCACCCCTATAGTGCCTTTTTTAGGCAAGGTTCAAAGGATAAAACCACCACTGTAACAGATACAAGCATGCAAAATCTGAAGGTAATGCTACTCAATGCTAGAAGTCTAAACCTGAAAATGTACTCTCTCGAGGCACTCCTAAAAATGGAGAACATCAATATCTGTGCAGTGACTGAGACCTGGTTCAAGGCTCCAGAGAGCATCCCTGCAATACCAGGCTACAATTCTTACCACACTTTTTGGCCACAAAACCAAGACCGAAACACTAAATGTGGAGGAGTGTCCATATTCACACCTCCAGGCTAGTTGCCCAATACAATGCATCTGAAATTTTCCAGGTGCAACTAACACTAGGTAAGACTGCAATCCAAATTGTAGCTTTCTGCAGATCCCCCACCATACCCCAAGATTCTCACTACACCTTCCTAAACATACTGGAAAATATTAAGATACAACCAAACACCCTAATACTAGGTGATTTCAACTACCCTGCCATTAATTGGGAAAACTACTTGGGTACCAACTCCTTTTCCCAATGGTTCTTGGAATTCATAAATTCTAACGCCCTGGATCAACTAATCCATTGTCCCACCAGGGGCTCTAATATCCTAGACCTGATCATTACCAACATGGGAGATAGATGCTCCACACCAGTGGTCACCCCCTCATTGGTCAGGTCTGACCATAAGCAAATCACCCTTGACATCCACATCCCACCCCACCCCCCAGTAAGGAAACCTCCTTAAAAAACTTCTCCAAAGCCAACTTCATGCTACTAAAGTCAGAAGTGACAAATTTCACAACACCCACGCAGACAGGATCTGGAAGTTCGACTGCAGAATCCTACACTAAGGCACTGTATGAGCACATCCACTCATGCATGGATCGTGCCATCCCAAATAGAACCAAGATGCTCGTCTCCAAAAAAGGAAGCCAATCTGGTGGTCCCCTGCTATAAACAAACTATACAACAGAAGGAAGAAACTGTTGCAGAAAAGAGGAAAATCCCAGTTTGCAAAAAACTCCCTCACCAGCCTCAGTAAGAAGCTGAGATCCCTCATAAAATCCTCAAAAGATAGTTACGAAAATGAAATTGCCAAAGATTCCAAAGACAACCACAAGGCATTCTATAGTAATGTCAAGAATCTAATGGCAATGCCCAGATCTGCTCTGAACTACAACATAATGGCATTAAATATACTGATCCCAAGGATATTGCCATTATCCTGGCAGATTGATTTAGTGCCAACTTCACTCCCCTCTCACCCCTAAAGGACCATCTCAATACCAAAAGATTGCCAAATTCCAATAATCACAGCCACACAGGTAGAAACAGCACTCTCCAAAGCTAGGAATACAGCATCCATTGGACCAGATGACATCCCAGGCTGTGTACTACATGAACTACAAAACAAACAGGCACCCCACCTAAGTGCATGTTTAATTATAGCCTCACCTCAGGCTTCGTGCCCACTGAGTGGCACACAGCTACAGTTATCCCGCTCCACAAGGGAGGATCCACCTTGGATCCCGGGAACTACCGTCCCATCAGTCTGACAAGCCTGATCTGCAAGGGCATGGAACGCATTATCATGGAACTTATAAACAAAGACATTGGCAACCTCCCAACACTGGACCCCACCCAGTTTGTGTTTGTGAAGGGCCGATCTTGTCTGCTGAATCTGATTGACTTCTTCAAATCGGTCTCCAGAGCTGTGGACGAGGGTAAGGAGGTCCACACAGCCTATCTGGACCTCGCCAAGGCCTTCGACACCATCCCCCACTCTGGAATCATAGATAAACTTACTAAGCTTGGCATAAATCCCTACGTCACTCGATGGGTTGCCAACTGGCTTACTGACGGAACCCAGACTGTAAAAGTAGCCGACTCCAAATCCAGCTCCAGACAAGTGACAAGTGGAGTACCTCAGGGTTCAGTCCTGGGACCACTCTTGTTTGGCATCTACTTCTCTGAAGTACAGGCCAACATTAAGGGACTCTGGCTAACAAAGTTTGCAGATGACTGCAAACTGGGAGCCATTATTGATTTCCCCAAATGATGTGGATATTCTACAAAAGGGCCTTACAGAAACAGATGCCTGGTGCCAGAGCCATGGGCTCAAGCTTAATGCCAAGAAATGTATAGTCATCCCATTTGGAAAAAAACATGTACCCATGAACTACCACATAGGTGGCAGGACACTAAACATTGAAAGTGTGATGAGAGACTTAGGGACACAAGTGGACAGTGGTCTCACTTTCGATAACCACATCACCAAAACAGTCAGGAAATCCTTCTACGTGGCACACTTCATCACTAAGGGCTTTTCATCCAGAAAAAAGGAGGTCATTGTCCCACTGTACTCATCCCTCATTAAACCCATTATAGAGTATAATGCCCCATTTGGTATGTACCTCACAAGACATCTGCAACAGCTGGAAAGGCCACAGAAATACCTCACTAAAAGAATCACAGGCCTAAAGCAGATGCCATATGCTGACCGTCTAAAAAAACTCCAGCTATACTCTGTGGCATATCGTATACTCAGAGGCGATCTCTGCTTAACATACAAGGCCATGACAAACCCTGAGCTGTTGGACATGCTCTACTTAAAGAAATCCCAGTCCCTCAGAGCCACACGCTCCAGGGATCTAAACCTTATCATCACATTGAACAAAACATGCGGGAGGGATAGGTTCCTGACCCAGAGACTCCCCATACTCTGGAATAGACTGCCTATACATGTCAGGCAGAGCACCTCATTGGCTCTCTTCAAAAGGAACCTTGATGATTGGATGGGAGATAGGAAATTCACCCCGGGGATCATGTCAGTCACCCTGCTAGACAGGGGCCCAGAGAAGTAAATATTGTGGGAAAAAATTTCCAGGAAATTGTTATGGCTAGGCTTGCATAGGCCTTAGGGCCAATAGCCTAGTACCATCCTATGAACCTATGGACAATGAGGTCTTTTAAGTGCTTTATTTAAATCTCTGGGATCAATGCATATTCTGATATCTTCTGAGCTTTTCTTATGAGCAACAACCATGGGAAATACCTATTCCGTTGGTTCTTCAACTGGAAAAATTACACCTTTATGCAACATTTTATCTAGCTCAGCTTTGACTCTGTTTTGCATAGCTACTGAAACTTTCTGAGCTGGCCTGACAACTGGACTGACTTCGGGGTCTAACTTCATGGAGTACACATCTGGGAGTTTGCCTAGTTTGTCTTCGAAAAGATCAGTATAGGTAGAAAAAATGGACTGGGCAAAATTAGAACAGTGGTCTTTTAAGCCTACATGGTGGACTTCCTTATTAAATGAAAGTAGTCCCATTTTCAAACTGTCTCTGAGGCCTAATAATGACTGCTTGCCTTTCGACCACATAAAATTGCATGTCATAGTTGTTCCTAGCAGAGTAACATGAAAGCACTACTGAGCCTTCGGTATGAATTTCTTCACCACCATAAGCAACACGTTTTGCACACTTTGCCAAATCAAACTTCCCACCAACACATACTCTAGCAAAATATTTCTGCTGACATAACATTGCACTTTGAACATGTCAACTTTGAGCTCTATGTGTTTCCCATTTATCCGAACAGTCAGGAGCGGCCTTAGGTCAACTGGTGCCCTAGGCAAAGGGGCTCCATGGTGCCCCCCACCACACTACCTGGTGCCCCCATCCTAGTCTATACACTGATAAATAAACACTGAAAAATGTTCTCTGCTAGAGTGGCGCCCTAGGCGGCCACCTAGTTGGCCTATGCCTAAGGCCGGCTATGCGAACAGTACAAAATGCTTCATTCTTTGCCCATAAATCTACTGCATTGACTGTTTCATTAAGCACAGATACACCATCAACATAAAAAGTAGAACTTTATTTCAAACATTTTGCATAGTTATTTGAATATTGTTTTCAATATGTCCACAGTTTCAGACATTTTGTTTACTTAGAAATTTGCTTAGTGTTCTGAGTGCTTTGTTTTATATTTTGTGAACAAGAAATCATTTAAGTAAGCTTTGATACCTGAAATATGATTCTGACCTCTTTTGTGAGTTATACGTGCAGTAGGGATGATCCATTCCTCTATATTCCACCACCATTAATTGTCCTGAATCTGGATTTCTGTATCCCATTCTGACACCATGTCACTCGTCTTGGTTTACCACTGAAAACTAACAGGCAGGGCAATTTGTTTATATACTTTATTACACAAAACACATCAGGATGGATAGCAGCAGTACAAAATATAAACAAACTGATTGACAGACTACACAGATATGCATTCTTACATTTCAACAGCCTACTACAAAGTGGCTGTCAGGCTCAATGTGCTCAGTATGTATACACTTGTGCAAGCCCCTAGAAAGTTTCTTGAAGGTATACAGACATATTGAACTACAGGTGTGATACTGTGCCAGCTGCTTTTGACATGTCTGAGAAAAGGGAGGATACTTTATTGCTAGTATTTCTGTCAGAGTTTATGGTTTTGGTAAAAGTAAACAGAACAGTAATGGTGCTGTGGTGAGCCTGGACAACATGCTAAGTAGTGGAGAAGATATTGTTATTGTTGAGATGGACTAGGAGTTAATATATGTTTATAATATTTGAGAAAGGGGTGATAGAATAGGTATGGATCAGTAATTAGGGAGATTGGTGGTTGTTACACCTTTATTTTTTCCAAACATAGGAGGCATAGCTCTCTGTAATGGATCAGTTTATCACTGTAGATACAGGGTATGAAAGAGTGTCAGCAAAAATGTTGAGATATTCTGGTGTCATATTGTTGGCAGCTGAGCTGACTTTTTTAGCTGTAACAGTTGTTTCTTCATGGTAGTGGTAGTACTACTTAGCGGTAGAAAGGAGATTGGTGATGATTATGGCTGGTAGGGATAGTAAAGGAAGAGGGTGTTTTGGTTTTAAGTAAGTAGAGGACACAGTCTGTGATATGAGCATCAAACTGAGTAGCTATGGGGTTGGAGTTGGTGGTAGTTGATGAAGAAGTGGTAGTTTGGCCAAAGCTGAAGTATTTTTTTTATTGAAGTCTAAATTAGGAGGAGGTTCTTTTGGTGTTTGTCATAGAGATTGGAAAAGTATGTTGTTCTGTCTGACCTGATTTTTTGCTTAGTGAGGTTTCTAATCTGTCTTAGATATTGCCATTTGTGTTGTGTTTTGTAGGGATGTGTGTTAATTGGGGGTAGGGTATGGGAGTGAAGTGAGCATGAGAACAACAAGGGTGAGCAGAGGAGAGCCCCACCAGTGCATGCTGTTGCGAACTACAAAAGCAATCTATGGCTAATTGAAGGCGACAATTTTATATCAAATATTTATTGGAAGCAAAACAGATCAGATGTTAAAGCAGGGAACTACTTTATTATAGAGTGAGACAGCTGGAGGGGCTGGATTCATTTTGGTCAAGGAGTGGAAAAGTGACTTTAAAAATGGAGTCACCACAGCTATACTCGCTGCAGACCAACAGAGCTGAGGGAAGGGACAGTTGGGTAATTCAATGGCATTTAGTTGCCCCCCCCAGATGGTTTTCCACCAAAGGTAATCTACGGGTTAGAATGGATAGGAATAGAAAGTGAAGATGTTCTGTAGTCCTATCTCACCTTCATTCTTACATATGGGTTTGGAGCCGGCCGATTACAAAGCTCAAAGACTCTTAGTTGGCTCATGGCAAGGTAGGTATCCCATAATGCACTAGTAAGAATCCCCAGATCTCGTTTGCTGCATCTATGAGTTCAGAAGTGCTTCTTGTTTGGCTGTGGCTAAGTTGCATATTTTTCATTATTATTACAGTATTATTGATATTTCTGCTTATAGGATAGCTTAGTTCACTTAGTCTTAGTAATAGTTTTTAATAGGTAGTAAATAGTAGTGTGTTTTTGCTAAATTTCCGTAGTTATTACTGAGAACTTGTTGGCCGTTCTAGGCTCGTTTGTTGTTCTCCGAGTGGTATCCTTTCTGTGTGCTAGTTTTTGACATAGTTTCCTTTAGTCTGCGTTTGTGTTAGGACCTTGTATTTTCTATTTTTTCAGTAGAATAGTATATTGTGTGCAGTGTTGTTTACTATTTTAGGCTAGTTTTTGCCTGCTGTTTAAAATGTACAATTTGTGATATTTTCTGACTTAGCTTCTTTCCTCCCTCAGCTAGGTCCATTTAAGTTAGAGGACGTAGTCCTCTATTTAAGTTTCTGGTGTTTTTTCCTCAACAGGGCTAGGCCCATTTAAGTTAGAGGACCTAGTCCTCGGTTGTGTTTTGTGTGTAGTTTTCTTAAAGGGTGGGGCCCGTTTAAGTTAGAGGACCTTGTCCTCTCTTCTGTCTTTATTGAACTTCCATTTGTACTAAGACATGTCGAAGAAGTCCAAAGATCATAAATCTAAGGGTTTTTAAAAGTGCCTTAAGTGCTCCCAAAAATGTCAATTACTGATGGGCATAGTAATTGTGCTTACTGCCTCAGAGCCATTCACCTACAGGAAACTTGCTCTTTCTGTCACTCCTTCAGCTCCAGAGTTCTCCAAGAAAGGAATAACAAAATACTGAAAGGTCTCCTTAAGCTTTCTTTCGAGGAGGATTTAGCCAGCTCTTCATCATCCTCCAAGTCTCATTCCTCAAAGAAAGAGAAGGTCAATTCGGCCAAGAAACATTTTCCTGCACCGACTATTTTGTCTGGACCTCCTCAGAAAACTCAAAAATTGGATAAGCCTTCTACCTCTTCGGCTCCACTGTCCTCGGAGCTGGTCGAGGTTATAGATGTTGCCACTGCAGTTTCGGCCCCAAGTTTTTCGGAGCTGACTACTGAGAAATTGCATTGGAGCTGGTGTAGAGAGCTATTGTCTGTCTCCCCAACTTTACAATCTCCCATTTTACCGAGATCTAGGTCACCTATCCTGCCATCCAGATCCCCCAAGAGCCTTTCAGAAGAGGATGTAGAGAGAGTAGTGGTTAGACTTTTGAAGTCATCTGCTTTACTAGAATTGTTGCTGGCTCTGACCCAGTTGGTTCGGGAGCCATCTAAGGCCATTCTCCCTGTTGCTGTTCCTCCTCCGAGCCATGTTGGTCCTTCGGAGCTGGAGATTTTGGTGCCACTTGTTGTGGAACCCTCAGTTCCAACACCCCTTGTGGCTGTCTTGGAGATGAGTTCCACTCCAACCCCTTCGGCACCATCCTTGGTGTCTAGGAGCCACAGCTCACCAGTCAGGATGCTTGGACCTGAACCTCTTTGGTGCCGAGCCTACCTCTCATTGCATCGGCTAGATTGAGCTCGGACCCTACATCCATCTCGGAGCTGAGGGCTACCTCCGTTTCCTTGGAACTAGGGCTGTCCTCGGAGCCAGAGAGATCTGCATTCAAGATGATAAGGAGCGTGCTGTCTTGGTCATCAGCTCTGCACAAGGATACCGATAATCTTCCCCCCTCAAGAACCGACCTCTGTCTCAGCACCATCTCTCTCTCTCAACAGCAGAGACCTGCAGCCTCAGGAGCCCCCATTGGGTGGCTCCAGTCTTCCGAGACCTCCCCAGAATACTCTTCTGAGGAGCCCCCTCAGAAGAGGACATGCAAGAAAAAGCATGTAAACTCCCCGGATGAGTCCATCACCTCAGACACTGACCTCAAGGAGTCAGAAGGGTCCCCTAGGTCATTCTCTGATGATATCTCCTTTGTAGATATCTTAGAGGTCCTAAAGCAGAGAGGCAGCTGGCCCACTGTCACCCCTTCTGATGAGGAGTCAGTGTGCCTGAAGGCTTTTGAGTCTCAACCTTCTGCCTCTTGGGTGTCTCCACCTTTTGATGAGTTCCTGGCCTAATTAGTCGAAAGGTGTAGGAAACTCCTGATGCTGTGGAACCAGTCCCCAGAAGACCCAACAAATTTCTCTCAGCCCCCAAAGAGAAAGAATTCTTGACCAAAGGTGTGCCTGTAGATGCCATGGTGGTGGTGGCAGCCACAAAGAAGGAACTAGCAGAGACTTCTACATCTGTCCATCCACCTAACAAGGAGTCTCGAATGATGAATAGATACGGGAAGCGTATCTTCTCTTCAGCAGCTTTTACTCTCAGATCGCTGAATTACCTCACACATTTTACTAGGCTTCAAAGAGATCTCCTAAAGGAGCTAGGAGATAGTCTCCAAGGTACATCAACTGAAGTAGTCCCTGAGAAAGTTACTGCTCAGTTGTCCACCTTAAACTCCATTGTTAACTCCTCCATGAGGCTGATCTCCCATGCAGCAGATGGAGCGAGTAGGGCAGCGGGTTCAGGGGTTTCCCTTAGGAGACACACCTGGATGTGTTTATGTAATTTTGCAGAGCCCTTCAAATCTACCTTTACCAACACCCCCTTTGACGGTTCCTCTTTGTTTGGACCAACGGTAAAAGATACACTCACCAGGTGTAAACAGGAAGGGAAAACTCTCTCTGCCATGGGAGTACGTTTTAATGTCCCTTCTAGACCATACCTTAAGGGTCAGAGAGGTGGGGAAATGTGGTTCAAGAAATCCCAGAGATTTTTCCGGATGCACAGGGTGATTCCTCCTTCAAAGGCAGGGGAGGAGGAACTAATGGTAGACATCGCCCTAGAGGTGGGGGGGGGTCTGCAAAACCAGGATGGCCGCAATTCTTTTCCTGGCCATGCCTATCAGTGCTCCTGATGTGGGGCCAAGCTGTGCTTCTCTGGAGCCAGTCGGGGGTCGCTTATCTTTGTATCCAGTAGCCTGGCTCAACATCACCCAAGACAAGTGGGTACAAAAAATAATCACCAGAGGATACTCCATACTCTTTTTTCTTCCATTCCACACCCCCAAGAAGATCCCAGATGTTCCACCCAATCCCAGGGATCAAGCAATCATAGAATTTCAAAAGTTGCTTTTAAAGAGAGTCATCCAAACCATCCCTGCAGACCAGATAGGATTCGGAACTTACTCCAGATTCTTTTTAGTACCAAAACGAACAGGGGACTGGAGGCCCATTTTGGACCTCAGCAACCTAAATGAATCACTAAAGATGTCCAAGTTCCAAATGGTAACCCTGCAGTTTATACTCCCTCTATTAGGGAAAGACAATTGGATTTGCTCCATAGACCCCCAAGATGCATACTATCACATCAAAATGGACAGAGCATTGAGGAGTCATCTACACTTCCAGCTGGGAGCCAGTCATTACCAATTTCGTGCTCTGCCCTTTGGTCTCACCGCAGCCCCCAGGGTGTTCACCAAATGCATGGCGGTAGTGACAGCTCACTTGAGACGTCATGGATTCCAAGTGTTTCTATACCTGGACGACTGGCTCCTGACCGCTACTACCAGGCACCTACTCCTACAAGCCAGGGATTCAACCATCCAGCTCAGTACCCAGCTAGGAATTATGATAAATTTGGAAAATTCTGCCTTGTCACCCTCTCAATTTGTGACTTTTATAGGCACAGAAATAGACACAGTTGCCATGATGGCTCATCTTCCTGCAAACAGAATTCAAAATCTCAGACAACAGATATACAGCTTACTTCCTCAACAAAAAGTCAAGGCCAAGACAGTGTTGAAACTTTTAGGGACCATGGCTTCTACCATAAATCTAGTTCCGCTGGCCAGATTGCATATGCAAATTCTTCAATGGCTACTTTTTTCCCAGTGGTCTCTTCAACAACTGCCTCTGTCTCATCATATTCCCATAACGGAATCTTGCAAAAAGGACCTTCGTTGGTGGATTCAGCCCGATCAACTGATGACAGGAACACCCTTCCTTCCTCGCCAACCCATTGTTACTGTGACCACGGATGCCTCCCAGATAGGGTGGGGGGGCATTATCTAGGCAGGATTGTCCAAGGCACATGGCAAGATCACGAGGCTCACTTGCATATTAATGTCCTAGAGATGAGAGCAGTGCTTCTAGTGTTGCAAGCACTTCACAACTTTCTTTCTCTAGGGATGATAGCAATCCAGTTGGACAATACGTCAGTGGTATGGTATCTAAACAAGCAAGGAGGAACCAGATCTTACCCCCTTTGGCAAGAGGCTCTTCGTGTGGGGCAGTGGGTGATCTCTTCCCAGCACTTTCTAGTAACAACGCATGTCCTGGGGACAACCAATGTGATTGCCAACAAGCTCAGCAGGGCAGTCTTGATGCTGCATGAGTGGTCACTGAATCAGAAAGTAGCTGAACAGATTTTCTGCAAATGGGGACAGCCTTGCTGTGATCTTTTTGCCAGTCCAATCAATGCCAAATGCAGCAGCTACTTCTCCCTTATCCCTCCCTCCCTCTGGGGGAGTCACCGAGAGACGCACTTGTTCACAATTGGCCTCCGGGACTTCTGTATGCATTTCCCCCATTTCCGCTCATATCATAAGTGATCCAGAAAGCAAAGTTCTTGGGAAGCAAAATGATTCTGATCACTCCTTATTGGCCTCATCAGATTTGGTTCTCCTTTCTAGAGCCTCATCTCCTAAACCATCCATGGACTCTGGACCCAGTTCCAGACCTCTTGACTCACATGTCACGCTCCCTTCACCCCTGCCTCCACTCCCTCAACTTGACTGCGTGGCTGCTCCACTTCCAGCCCTAGTCAGGCTTCATGATTTTTCACCTGCAGTGACCCATATCCTTACACCTTCCCACAAATCTTCCACAAGGAAGTTATACACTAGCAAATGGAGATTTTCTATCTGGGCAAAAGAGAAAATGTAGATCCTTACACAGCATCCATTTCCTTGGTATTAGAATTCCTAACTGAACTTTTCCATTGGGGTCAGCTGCTGCTACAATTAAAGTTCAACTGGCAGCGATATCAAATTTTCATTTGGGACAACATGAGCCTAATCTGATGGTTCACAGATTATGTAAAACCTTCCTTAAAGGCACTATCTTGCTGAGACCTCCTTTTCAGGAACTTGTATCTCCTTGGGATCTAAATTTTGTTCTGTCCAAACTTACTTCCCCACAGTTTGAACCCGCACATTTGTGTGACCTGAAATTTCTGTCTTGGAAAAACATTTTTCTAGTAGCTATTGCATCCACTAGAAGGATTTTTCATAAAGACAGAGTTTCCCTTCGTAAAAACCCTTCCTTCATTCCTAAAGTTTGCTCTCAGGCTAATTTGAACCAAACTATCGAACTGCCTGTATTTTTTCCTAATCATTCAAACAGTGCAGAATATAAATTTCATGAACTTGATGTTCACGGACAGTTACGGTTCTACCTACATAGAACTAAGGAACTTAGAAAATCAGACCAATTGTTCGTATCCTTTTCTGAAACTAGGACAGGTCTGCCCGTCTCTAAAGTAACTCTATCTAATTGGATTTCCAGCTATATCTCTTTTATCTACTCTTCCAATGGAAAGAATCTTCTGTTTAAAATTAAGGCTCATTCCACAAGATCCCTATCCACATCAGCTGCCTTTCAAGCCAGAGTTCCAATTGACAGTATCTGTGCAGCAGCAACTTGGGCAACCCCTCATACCTTTATTACTCATTACAAATTGGATTTGACCTCAAGGGGTAGAGCCTCCTTTGGTTCCACGGTTCTTAGGAGTATATTCCCGTGAGCCACACGAGAAAAAGGTGCTAGGGACGCTGTCCCATATGTAAAAATGTAGGCGAGATAGGACTACAGAATGTAAGGAAGTTATGTACTCACCATGGCATTCTATGTTTGTAGTCCATCTTGCCCTTCATTCTTACAAACCTACCCACCTACCCCTGTCCTTGAAGGATCCGGAGACAGGATAGTATTGCCTTTGATAGGGTGCAGACCTTTCATCGTTGTTGTTCCTTGTGTATAACCTTTTCTATCATTCTTATAGTTAGCAGCAAACAAGATCTGGGGATTCTTACTAGTGCACTATGGGATACCTACCTTGCCACGAGCCAACTAAGAGTCTTTGGGCTTTGTAATCGGCTCAGCTCTGAATCCATATGTAAGAATGGAGGGTGAGATTGACTACAAACATGGAATGTTATGGTGAGTACATAACTTCTTTTTCTTGTTACTCTGTCTGCTTGAGGTGAGTCACAGCATTTAATTTTATTTTTATGGTAGCAACATTTATCTCAGGTCTGCTAAGTCAACAGAAGGCCGTTGTTCTAACAATATGCTGTCATAGTTAGAGGCTAGTCACTGCTTCAGTAATTTTTGCATACTGCAAAAAAAAAACAAAAAAAAAGTCTCATCTGAAGTTGTTGCTGAGGGAATTGCTTTCACTAGGGAAGTTTTGTTCTTTAAAGTATAATATGCAAAAATGTTAAATTAGATTCAGCTGAAGCAGTATACAGGTCTGTGGAGTGGCAGTTGGGGAGGACCTCCAACAGTTTCAAAACTGTAGTACAGACCACTCTAATGCAAAAGTGATGGAAAGGTGCTTAAAGATATTTCAGCAGTTTCTTTTGATTCTTGAGTAATGCCTTACATTAGAACCTCAAGTAAAATTCAACTGTGAAAGTTCCTTTAGCAGTGAGAATTTCATAAAACTTTTGCAGCAGGAAATATGCAGGGTACCAATGTACTTACTCAGTTTATGTAGAGTGTGACAGCTGGAGGGAGATTGGATTCACTTTGGTCAGGGAGCATATGTATGCATATATGTGTGTGTGTGTGTGTGTGTGTGTGTGTGTGTGTGTGTGTGTGTGTGTGTGTGTGTGTGTGCGTATGGCGTGTATTAAGAATATTATGCGGTTTATAGTTACATATGTCATGTGGTACAAGTTCTGGATAATTCAGTTTGAATACGGTCTTCAATGATTGTGGATCATGTGCATGTTTTTTCTGTGATGTTTTATTATGTATCCTGACATGACATCTGATGAGATGCTCTCAGGATGTTTTCTAATGAAACCTTCACAGTTTACTGTAGAGTCTGAGACTTGCAATATTACATGACACACAGTACGTATCAACCTCTCAGATTTCAAAATCATAGCAGGAGACTTTCAAAAATCATAGAAGGGCATCCCAAACTGTAGTACTTAAAATTTTCTTACCCAAAAATTCACACCCTGGTGGGTGCATATATTTGCCCTTTCGGAGGACACAACCTGCAAAGAAAGGACCATTGTAACCCTAAAAGATGTACAGAGATGTATAAGTATGTAGTTGCATCAGAAAGACATCATCTGTGCATTGTTACATGCTCATGCCGCCATTTATCTTTTTGCTCAAACATCTTTAACAAACACACACACACACACTTTGGAAGGATGAAGCATTGCTATTTGACATTGACAGACAGAATGTGGTATAACTGAGTGTAAAAATGTAACTGATTGTTAACCACAATCTTTTCAAAATCAGGCTAACACAAGTGCCATCAGTCTTTGTAAAATATAGACCAGTAAACAGAAAGACATCAGGCTGTTCTTTTTTTTTTAAACACTTTTATTGAATTATCACCTGTGACATAGACAGACTTACATTTATATAAAAGAAAGCAAATCATATTGACATGTTCACAGTTACAAACATTAATCACATATATTTTTCTGTACAATATAATCAATAAAACATTACATAAGTTCACTTCTTGCATTCCCTTAAACCTCATTCCTCCTCCAAAGCATTTTTCTGCATGTATTGCTTCCACAATTATCAGGGTGGTCTTCATAGTAGCCAAGAACTGATACATTAATTATAAGTTATGACCATCCTACCCGAGTATTTGGAACTGGTGGCTTACAGATAGACTTGGATCTGCAGCCAGAACACCAGCATTGAGTCAGGAAAGCAAGTGAAAAGTGCAGATCATTACCATTTCAGCCACATATTTTAGTTACGGCTGCTTCAGCTTCACCGTGCAATCATTGCAGTACTGTATAATGACATGGAATGTTGTTTCCCAACATTCCAAACATTCCATGTAGATAAGTAAAAAAAATACTACAGTTTTTTCCTGACTCTTGAATTTTAAGGCATGTTTACTGTTGATAACCTATTACTGAACATTGTTTCATTCGTTATGCTAACAATTATTGACGTTCAAGTGGTGCGGGTGAGGTAATTGTTAATAAGTACTCACTATCTCAAGGATGTTAAGAGGTTTTATCAAGGCATGGCCATTATTCCTTCTATATTTGGCTGCTTTTAAAAGTTAAATTTTTCTGTGTGCAGTATTTGTGTCAACTAGATAGTTAAAATATCCTTCCATTCTACTTTAGAACTCATTAATCAGGTTAGACTGGTCCATTGGACTATTTTCATTCACAACCTGCACTCCAGACAAGTAAACAAAAATAGAGTATTAGTACAGGCAGATAGTTCTTTAAGTAACGTGAATATAACTGAATATTGCATCTTTCCACAAAATTATGGTAGTGCAAACAAAACAGAATTTATAGTTTGTTAAACAGAAAAAGGAACTTTGTTTCTAATAGAAAGTAAACAGACAGTACTCAGCTAAATTAGACATCCTTTAATTGCGAAATTTTACATAATTATTTACACTTCTGATTGTTAACAGAGAAAGCTACCAAGAGTGTTAGGAAGGGCAACTGTTGTTCTATAAAATATTAAAAAAGGGACACTGCCCACCCTTAGAAACAAAATGACAAATTAGACCACAAAACTGTTCACTGATGGTTGACCAGGAAGATGTTGTAACACACATCAGATCTCACTTCAAAACATCTGGAAAATGTGCCTTATCTGTGTTAGGTCTAACTGCGTGGAATCATATTCCATCTAAGGGGAGAATCCAATCTACCCTGGAGCAATTCAGATCAAAACTAAAGGACCATTTATTGAAGGAATATAAATGCTCTTGCTGCAAAGAAAAGAGATGCCCAGGCTCTAATCATACATATTCAAAGTTAAAGTAAACTTTATTGTCATTCAGAAATCACACAAGTGCAAAAACCGAACGAAATTCCGTGTCTCCAGACTCAATGTGCAGACAGCATATAGACTATTTTCACAGACATTTACACATGTAACATCTAGCTATTACATCACAGACATGCAGGTAGACAGACTAATATTGCACACAATTAGAAACACATTTTAACACTTTTCGAACTGAACACTTACTTACATGAGACTTTAGTATTGCACAAGTACTTGGTTAAGACATTGAATTGATCATTGTATAGAAAGAGACATTTAAGTATTGCACTGTGAACATCAAAGTATTGCACTATGGACCTTAAAGTATTGCACTATGGTTAATTTACAACATGTATTACACTGAAAAAAGTGATATTTTACTGCATTGCTACTGCCCTAGATGGCCTATAAGTTACAGTCATGGTGAATATTGCACTAAGTAGTAGGTGAGACTTGGAACAGGTTCTTGCACAATTTGAAACAGTTTCTACTGACTCAGGTGGACATCATGGAGTATACTGGTTATTAGAGTTCAGCAGCCTGATGGCATTAATCCATTATATTATGCAATTATATTGCATGTAATGCCTCAAACTAAATGTATTGTTATTGCATTCTAGATACTATATATGAACTGTACACATATCTCTCAACTGTACATATTTTTGCAGAATGTCCAGATTTTTGCCTCATATTTTTGGTCCATTTTTCATAAAATTGTGGTTTTCTAACAAATCATTAAAGTTTTAAGTCAGAAAATAATGACAGACATTTGAGTTTAAGACTTCAAACCCTTCAGAAAACTCTTGCTAATGCAAAGCCTATTATTCTATTTACTTTCTAAGTTTGCATGAGCAATATTTTAAAAAATGTCCCTATTTATGGGCCTTTGTTTCCCCGTTATTTATGGCTTTGTCCAGATTTCTTGCTCTGAGGTTGAGAGGTATGATTGTACATATGCATTACAATTACTGTGTATCAACTGTAAATAGTATAGATATGTGAAAAAAGAGATGCATAATGCTTTTAACTACCTTCTTAATTGAACTAAATTGCATTATAACTACTAAGTGTCCACTCTGCACATGCATATAATTGTCCATATGTTTAATCAAATTGGATTTTCTGTGTATCGTTGCCTGAGGGCCTGGGTTGTGCCTGAAAAACGTCTGTCGACCAGACCAATCATCCAGTAATCAAAAGGAAATAAAGCAATAAAATAAATCATCTATGTGCACTATATTCAAGCTTATAAGAATTCAAGAGAGGATTTTTCAGATAAAAATATACCTTTGGTGAAACATTAGGCATAGTTATGTATGGTGAAGGAAAACAGTTGCATTTGCCTAGCTCTCTTAGAGAAGAATGTGGTTTCTTTTTAAAAGAGGTCCATTTTTTTCTTACATGTCACAAGGATGTTTCATATGACATGAAAGCATGGTGACAGCTGACCTCAGTGATCATGGCGTGCAGTACTTTGGTATCTTCATCACAGCACAAGAGAAAAATCAAACAATCATAACTGAACTGAGGAAGAGACATGTTCTACCCTATCAAAGCTCTCACTTCATAAAATACAGAAAAATACTAAATCTTGTTGCACTTACAATAGTTTTGATGATTTCAGAACTTTTTTGCTTATTTTATCAAATTTTATAACTTTTGTTTTACAATTTGGCTAAAGTTGTTGGCTTTATGTCTTGACCAGTCACCTGGCTATTAGAGTATTAGATTGTAGCTCCCACCATCTAGTTAATCGAAGTTGCCTTCCTGTGATTTTACACATTTGTGCCACTTTTTACAGTAAATTACAGTTTCAGTTAAAATTGCTTATACAGGGCATAAGTAGCATTTCCAGTGCAGACAGCCTCCAGGACCTATCCCTGTATTCTGTCTCCTACAGGCTTTTGGGGGGGAGATCTATGCCTGGCATACGGGACATTGTCAGACTCCACTTTGATGGACCTTCTGCATATCCACAAAACAAACAGCACCAGAATTACCCATTCTAAAGACTTAAACCTTGCCTGTTATAAATAGGTCCTACTGGAAAGGCAGGTTTGTGTTCCATAGACTATCCCTTCTCTGGAACAGGCTCTCCATCCATGTGAAGCAGAGTCCCACCCTAATCTAATTCAAGTGTAACTTGGACAGTTGGATGGGAGGAAAGGAAATTCATCTCTGATTTGACATGTTTGTCTTGAATGGATACAAGTAACCTGTAAATGGTTCATCTCCCAGTACCCTGCTTAAAAATGTTTCATCTCCCAAGCCCCTGCTTACACTTATCAAGGGTATCAGAACTTGTCAGAGATTTGGGATGCATGGCTAGGCTTAAAAAGGCCCTTGTGGTTGTTAGCTTAGTAAACACCAATGAACAAGTGGCTAAGCTACAGGAAGAGGCCAGAGAAAAATTAATAGAGCTAAAGGACCATGAAAGGAGAGAGAGCCTTCAGTTTATAAATATCCGTAAAGGTACAGAGAGCAACAACTTTAATGATTTTGTGACTAAACAGCTGCTCAATTGGACTAGCTCACCTAAAGATGAGATTCAGATTGATCAAGCCCACATCGAGCCAAGGTCCCCTTGGCCAATCTTAATTAAGCTACAAACATATCAATTAAAAGAGAAGCTATTGACTGAACTGTGGAAAAAGGGGAAAATATTGCAAGTTGGAGGGAAGACAGTGATTGCTTACCAGGACTATTTAACTACCAGATTAAGAGGGAACAGTTTCTAGTCAGCAATAAAAAACTGAGGCAGACTACTTCAACATTTAAGTTGCACTACCCAATGGTTATGAAGATAATTTTTCCAGCAGGTGTAGAAACATTTTTGGACACTGCACAAGCTTTGACAAAGGTGAAGGAATTCAGAGGGGTGTCCCAATTTGACCAACAGAAGAAAAAGCAAGCTTGGGGTGGGGCTGAAAAGGGAGGCAACAATGGGTCTATATTAGAACATCAAAGTTTCACAACTTCGAATGTCCTAATATCGACCCCTATTCAGCGAACGCTGAAAATAGTGAAATGACAGAAAACCAAATTTTTTCCTAGGGAAAGAATTTGGTTGTCCGTTTCTGTCACTGCGCTATTTTCAGCGTTGTGGTGGAAAGTTATGGGTCGGATTCAGGTAAGTGTGTGATTGGGTGCGGAGTCAGGTAAGTGTGCGATTGTGTGGACGTGAGGGTTAGGGCGCGGGTCAGGTAAGTGTGCGATTGTGTGATCGTGAGGATTAGGGTGGGGTAGGTGAGTTAGGGTTAGGGCGCTGGTGAGGTGAGTGTGTGATAGTGATGGACCTTAGGGTTTGGGTTAAGGTAAGTAGATAGTTAGTGATGTTTGTACAGTTTAGTGTAGGGTTAGATGTAAGATTTTAGGTGTATGTGTGTGGATTGCTGTTTGTTTGGTGTGCTTGTGTTGTGTGTATGTGTTTCGGAACAGTGAATTTTTTCCCTAGGAAAAAATTTGCTGTTCTGCATGTTCGATGTTCTCAGCTTTCACTGAATAGGGGTCGATATTAGAACATTCGAAGTTGTGAAACTTCGATGTTCTAATATAGATCCGGCAGCAATTGAAAAGGACAGAGAGATAGCCTGTAAGGCATTTCTGTATGTTCAAAATGAGGATACAAAAGAAAAAGAAGAAATGGAGAAGAATACAAAGTGGGTACGAGAAACGATGATGATATCTGAGAGGGAAGAACTGATGTGGCAGATGGATTCAGTTCTGTGTGGAGAAGAAAATGAGCACTGAGGAGAGGAATAGTTTGAACTTTGATTCACCTTTCCTCACCTGAACTCTGAGAAGAGACAGCTGGACTGCTGTTGTAACTTTAAATGCCTGCAACTGTAAGTACATAAACTGTCATTGTTGCTTTGAGCGGAGGCATGTTCTGAAAATAGAATGGACATCCAATTTAGAGTACTATATCATGAGGTATTGCAATGCCTTGGGTAAACTGAAGTACAGGAGGTTTAGGAGTATGGAATGAAAGGGCTGGAGTGTTGATAAGGGGCATTAAGAGGAATACCGTATAACAGCATGTGGTCTAATAAAGTCAGGCATGCAGTCACATGGAAAAGAAAATACTATGAGTGTTATATTCCTTCTAATTATATCGCTGATATTTTGATATAGTGACTGAAAGTGACCCCTCGCCATAGTTACAATACATCTACTGCACATGCCATGGGTTGGGATACTTTCGAGGGCCTTGATGGAACTATCACTTATATGACAGGCATAATGCACAATGTAAGGGAAAGCATTGATGAGGGGGAAGATTAAGGAGAATAGACAGTTTAACAGGGAAACAAATATGTAGAGAATCTAAAGAATAAAGTGCAGGGTTTGCAATGATACGCTGTGTGGTGCACTCATGATGAATAAGGGTTTGCAATGATACTCTGTGTGGTGCACTCATGATGAATAAGGGTTTACAATGATATGCTGTGTGGTGCACTCATGATGAATAAGGGTTTGCAATGATACGTTGTGTGGTGCACTCATGATGAATAAGGGTTTGCAATGATACTCTGTGTGGTACACTCATGATGAATAAGCAGATAATTTAAGCTTTTAATTGGACAGAACATGTTAATGGATTTAATATTAAGCTTGGGAGTAAATCAGAATTCTGTGTATGTTGATTTTATCTGAACACTCACTATAACAGTCTAGTGACATTTTTGTATTGGGCATGGGTCAGAATCTTGTAACAAGTAATAAAATAAACATGATTAGGGCCTACTAGTGCACAGAAGAGATCATTCTATGTATATATTATGGCAGAGTGTGTGCAAACCTACATGAGGTCAAAAGAGGGGAGAAGGAATAAAAGGGACATCACGAGGACATAAGAGGATGTGCACATTGTCAAAGGGAATGAAACCCTGACAAGAGTGGGAAGAAGAAAAAGACAGGTGGTGGTTAGAAATGGAGGAGCTTTACTGATGATTGAAATAAACAGAATAGTCTAAAGGAAATATAGATAAAGAAATCCAAACATGATTTTAAAAGAGAGACGAAGGAAGTAGGAACAATTACATCATATTGAGACACCTTGAAGACAGCTAAGAAATGGAATTGTAATAAGGGCTTTGAGGGGGGATAGGGGACCATGAGAATAAGGAAGTAAGTCGCTACTGAAATATTGTCTGCAAGAATGAGGGGCAGAGGAACTGTTAAACAGTAACAGATAGTCAAGGACTACAGTGAGGAGAAATCTAGTTGGTAAACTTCAGTTGGGGATGGTGGGGAACAGATCTTGACTCAAATTCACACCTAGTGAGATCAATGGCTCACCTTTATGAACAGGAAGAGGAGTACTTAGAGGAATGAAGGTGTACAATGTATATAGTTTGTATGAAAGGGGGAGGGGATATGTACGGGTCCATGTCAGATGGACGAAAACCCAGATTACTGACGACCACATCACTGAGATGACATCGCCGACAACATGCATCCACAACAATGGTAAGTCAAAGTAGTACGGAACAGAATGCATTCCTGTTCCCCTAATACATTGCAAAAACACATCAAAACATGTATAGCAGGGGAGCAAGCCCCCCTGCACACCCCCCACTTAAATATACCAACTCCAAGATCACACTACAGTGAGGGAATCGGAATAAATCTCATTCTGCACTACTCACCGTTGTCGGGGATGCGTTCTGTTGGCGATGTCGTCTCAGTGATGTGGTCGTCACTAAACTGGGTTTTTGTCCATCTGACAGGTACCCATATGTACCCAAAATGAGGAACAAGAATGTCAATCATATGTAGAGAAAGAGGGGAGGAGCATATCTTTCAACCTCTTAAAGCAAGAAATCTGGACAAAGTCATAAATAATGGGGGAACAAAGGCCCAAAAATAGGGACAATTTTTAAATATTGCTGTTACAATCTTAGATAGTTGACACAATAACAGATTTTGCATTAACATGAATTTTCTGAAGAGAATGAAGTCTGAAACTCATATGTGTGTCGTTATTTTCTGATTTCAGTCCTCAATAACATGGCAATGATTTGCCTGAAAATCAAAGTTTTAAGACCAAATATGAGACAAAAATCTCTACAGTTGAGAGGTATGGCTCTGTTTTACAGACACAGAAGGACGCCTTAAATATACAGTTAGATGTGACAACAAGAAGGATAGAACATTACAATGACTGGAAAAAAGTATGTAAAAGTGCTAGGGAATGACTATTAAAATTCTTACTTGGAATATTCATTGGTTGGTGGACACAGGAAAGATATTGAAAATAATGGAAATGAGATGAAACTCAAGGGCTCAAGTGATATTGTTGCATGAAGTACATTTTAATGAGGAAGAACATAAACAATTAATAAAAAGGGGTTCAGAGAATATTATACAGATACAGCTGAGGGCAGGAAAAGGGGAGATAGTATTACTGAAATGGGGAGCAAAGATACAAGTGGGGACAGCAAATGCGAAGACCAAAGAAGGTATATTTTGATATGAGAAATGTGCCCAGGAAAGAGGACAACATTGGGCAGTATTTGTGCCCCACTAAGGCAAGAATGAACAAAATAAAGACTATAATGTCTGCAGCGGTACAGTTTACAGACAGGATAGGGTTAATAGCAGGAGACTGGAATGTTCTTACCTCGCAGATGGATGTGGGTGGGGCACCAAGGAAAGGGAAGCTCCCATTAGAGGGAAATGTACTAAATAAGTTAATGAGGATACAGGGGAACAACCAGGATATAGTAAGTATTTCGCCTATAGAGTGAGTCCATTTGGAACATTATCTGGGTTGGACTGGTGGTACAACCTGGTTTCTGATGATATAAGAATGTCATTTGGTCTTAATAATTGTGCAAAAGCAACCTTTAAAGCAGGAAAGCTGCAGCACCAAGAAAACATCACTTTGGGACAGGAATGTGATATAAAAAAACTTGAGCAAGAGGGAGTATATAAATATTTGGGAATTGATGAAGGGATCAACAATAAAACATGAACAAATGTGAGTAAAACTCAGTAAAGAATATTTTAGAAGACTTAAATTAATCCTGAAAACAGCATTGACATCTAGGAACAAAGTTCAAGCTATAAATCAATTTGTTCTTCTTGTCTTAACTTACAGTTTTGGAGTGACTGACTGGCCCCAAAAGGCATTGGATAGATTACTCAGGGAAACAAGAAGTATGCTTCATGCTCTTCAAATGATTTATAAAAATCAATGCTACCAAGATTATATATTCCCCATTTCAAAAGAGGTATGGGCCTCCTTGAAATTGATTACATGTGTACATTTGCAGTCATGGGACTGCATACATATCTGCTGATCTCACAAGACCCAAACACAGTGAAAGTTTTGAAACATGAGGAAAATACATCTAAGATGACTTCCCTTCTTAGTTTAGCAGAAGCATATCTGCATCAAGCGGGAATGGAAATCAAACCAGAAGTAGATAAAAATCAGGCAGCAACTGAACGTTCCAAAAACAAACAAAAAAAAAAAGAATATAAGGTGAAGGATCAGATGAGAAGGCAAGAAATGTGGAAAATGCATAAATATAGTAGCAAGTGTAGGAAAACTCTTGGAACAACCACATGCTGATAAGGATCGAATGCAGGAATGGTTAAGAAGAGGCAAATTCAAACCAAAAGATGAAAGGTTAATATTGGTGGCCCAAGATAGTGGACTATATACACATTGGTTTACAAAGTCCATTGAACATGTGGAAGTTCATAGGTTCATAGGTAGGTACTAGGCTATCTTCCAAAAGGCATTTATAAGCCTAACCAGAATTTGTTGGCTTTCACCGCCCCTTAGATTAGTTCCCTGTGCCTCTGTCCAGCAGAACCACTGAAGTGATCCCCGGGGTAAACTTTCTGTTTCCCATCTACTCGTCAAGGTTTCTTTTGAAGAGTGTTAGTGAGGAGCTCTGCCTAATGTAGATTGGAATCTTGTTCCAAAGCATGGGAAGTCTCTGGGACAGGAATCTATCCCTCCAGCATGTCCTATTTATTGTTGTGGTGAGGTTTTGATCCCTAGAGCATGTGGCTCAAGGGGATAAGGTTTTCTTTAGGTGGAGCATGTCCATCAATTCTGGGTTGGACATGGCCTTGTATGTCGGGCAGAGATCATCTCTGAGCAGGCGGTATGCAACCGAGTGCAGCTGGAGTTTTTTCAGTCGAGCTGCATAGGGCATCTGTTTGAGGCCAGTGATCCTCTTGGTGAGGTACGTCTGTGGTCTTTTCAGCTGTTGCAGGTGTCTTGTAAGGTACATCCCAAATGGGGCGTTGTACTTTATGATGGGTCTGATGAGTGATGAGCAGAGGGGCACAATGACCTCTTTTGATCTGGATGTGAACCCTTTTGTGATTAGGTGGGCCACGTAGAAGGATTTTCTGACCACTTTGGCAATGTGATTATTAAAGGTGAGATTACTATCTACTTGGGTCCCCAGATCCCTTATTACGTCTTCTGTATTTAGAGGACTACCACTTATGTGGTAGTTTGTGGGTACTTTGTTTTTTCCAAAGGGGATGACTATGCACTTTTTGGCATTTAGCTTGAGGCCATGATTTTGACACCAGGTATCCATGTCAGTGAGACCCTTTTGGAGGATGTCTATCAGCAGGAGAGTCAATTATAGCCCCTAGTTTGCAGTCATCTGTGAACTTGGTCAGCCATAGTCCTCCTGTGCTTGCCTGTACCTCTGAGAAGTATATGCTGAACAGGAGGGGTCCTAGGACTGAGCCCTGGGGAACACCATTTATAACTGGTTTAGAGTTGGGCCTAGCTCCCACAACTCTCACTATGTGGGTTCTGTCCATGCGCCAGTTGGCAACCCATCTTGTGAAATAGGGGTTTATGTTCAGGCTGGTGAGCTTGTCTATAATACCAGAATGGGGAATGGTGTCAAAGGCCTTTGCGAGGTCTAGGTAGGCTGTGTGTACCACCTTTCCCTCATCTATAGCCTTGGTAACTCTCTCAAAGAAGTCCACCAGGTTTACGAGGCATGATCTACCCTTAACAAAGCTGAACTGGGTAGGGTCCAGTGTTTGGAGGTTCCCAATGTCTCTGTTAATGAGTTCCATGATGATGCACTCCATAGCCTTGCAGACCAAGCTAGTCAGGCTTATAGGGAGATAGTTCCCAGGGTCTGTTGTGGCTCCACCTTTGTGGAGCAGAATAACCGTTGTTGTGCGCCACTCTATGGGTACATAGCCTGTGGAGAGGCTGAGTTTGAACAGTGTGTTTAGGTGAGGGGTTAGTTCGTCTTTGAGCTTGTGTAGGACACAGCCTGGGATACCATCCGGTCCCATTGATGCTGTGTTTTTGGCTTTGGAGAGGGCTGTTTTAACCTGAGTGTCTGTGATTTCAGGGACTCTACATTCTTCCAGTATGGTTATAAGCCCTTTTGGGGGTGAGAGGGTGTGAAGTTTGCACAGAACCTGTCTGCGAGGATATTGGTGATATCGGTTGGTTCAGTGTATTTTGTGCCATTCTGCACTAACTCTGAGCATTGCCACTTAGATTCTTGAAATAGCTAACGAATGCCTAGTGGTTATCTTTGGAGTCCTTGGCAATTTTTCTTTTGAAGCTCACCTTGGATGATTTTATGAGGGATCATAGTATCTTGCTGAAACTGATCAGGGATGTCTTACCTTCTTGGGATTTTACTCTTTTCTGTACTAGTTTCCTCCTTCTATTGTATAGCTTGTTTATGGCAATAGTCCACCAGACTGGTTTCCTTTTCTTGGAGGAGTGAGTCTTGGTTTTGCTTGGGATGGCATGATCCATGCATTCTTGTAGGTGCCCATAGAATGCATTAGTAAAGGGTTTTGCAGCTTGGACAGTGTTATCCTTCAGTATGGGGCCTTTGAACTTTCCACCTGAGTCTTAAGTTAAGTGAAGTTTGCTTTTGAAAAGTTTTTCATGGTGGTTTCCTTGTCTGGGGGTGAGGGCAGAATGTGGATATCCAAAGTGATTTGTTTATGGTCAGATCTAACCAGCGAGGGGTTGACCTCTGGTTTAGAACACCGGTTGCCCATGTTGGTGATGACCAGGTCCAATATGTTGTCACCTCTGGTGGGAGTGTTGACCAGTTGAACCAGGGTGTTTGAGTTTATAAATTTTAGGAAATGTTGGGTAAGGGAGTTAGTACTTGAGTAGTTCTCCCAGTTCATGTTTTGGTAATTGAAATCACCCAACATTAGGGTGTTTGGTAGGATCTTTATGTTTCCCAGTGTTTCCAGAAATGCAGAATGGGGGTCCTGGGACATGGTGGGTGATCTGTAGCAAGCTACAATATGAATTGCAGTTTTGCCTGTTGTTAGTTGCACATGGATGATCTCTGAAGCATTGTGCTGTGCCACTAACCTGGAGGTGTGGGTATCCTTGATGAATATGGATACGTCCCTGCCTTTTGTATTTCGGTTTGGGTTCTGTGGCTGAAATGTATGGTATGAGTTGTAGCCTGGTAGTGCTGGGGTGCTCTCTGGACCCTTAAACCAGGTTTCTGTTACTGCTCATATATTGATTTTCTCCATACTGAGGAGTGCCTCGAGTGCATGCATTTTGAGGTTTAGACTTCTGGCATTGAGTAGCATTACCCTCAGTTTTTTGTTACTTGTGCTATTTACGGTGGTGGATTTGTCTTTTGAGCCTTGCCTAAAAAAGGCACTATGGGGGTGGCAAGAGCCTTGGCCAGTATTCGAAAGCCTAAGGGTGACAGGTGCAAGCCATCTCTAACGAAGCAGCATGGCTTGTCGAGCATGTCATCCCAGGCAGGCAGACACTGGATCCCCTTTGAATGACAACAGAAACTTAGCCAATTGTTGAAATCGAGAACTTTTTCTTTATACTGTGGTATCATTCTTGGTGAGGGCAGGATGCTAGTAACAGACAAATGTGGTTTTGTAAAACAGAATTGGAAACAGTTGTACAGCTTGTTGCCCAAAGGCATAATAATGTGGCAAGACTGTTGCACTGAAGACTGTGCAAACATTATAATATGAAGTAGCTGAAAAACACTGGAAACATGAGCCACAAAGCACCATAGAAAGTTATGAAGTCTACATCACATGGGATCACCCATTACCAACAGTTCAAAAGACAGATGTGAGAAAAGCAGATATAGTGGTCAATGAAAAGAAGACAAAAGTAGCATTGATCGTTAAAATCGCTACACCCAGTGACTACAGTGTCTTGCATACAGAGAGACACAAAGTCATATGATATCAAGATTTGCAGGCAGAAAAAAAAGCAATGTGGAAGAAAGATACCCAGACAGCTCCACTAGTAGTAGGAGCAATGGGTCTTATAAAAAAGTTTACAGTCATATTTAGATATGTTACCAATACATGTAACTCTGTACGAATTGCAGAAGGAGTCATTACTGGGCACATTGCAGGTGTTGTGAAGAGCAATTCTGACTGACATCAGAAACTGAAACAATACTAGTTTCATGAAATTTAATCATCCTTTAACTTAGGAATGGGGTCCATTCCAATCATGGTATTAGAAAACCAGCAGACTTGGAGAAATTAAAAATGGTATATTACTAAAGAACATGAAAGGTTATTAGGCTGGTTAGAAACATACGCTGTGTCAACATCAGATCATGGTAGGCTTGAAGTCCATCTGACAGGATTGAGTAAGGACTAGGATTTGAGACATTGGGAGCTAAGCTTAGCATGGAGCATTTGATTAGAGAAAAGGTGATAGATGTACTGTTATCTGAATTAAATGGATAAGACAAAACAATGAGAAGACACATTAGAGGGATGGGACAAGTACAATACAGCATTATGAGAGAGGATACAGGAAAGAGAAACCAGGGAATGGAGAGAAAAAAATAAATTGGGAGAAAGAGAATTTAAAGAAATTGCAAAAACGTAGAGGGGAGTTAGGAGTCATTGAAGAGGACAAGATTGAAGGAGGAATGGAGTGGTAAGTAAGAATGTATGATATGAAGACAGGCAAGGATGAAGGACTGGGGAGGAAGTCTCACCAAGGCAGCTGAAATGTTTAGCATGTAGACTGAGAAAAGAGAGGCATGAAAGAATTGTATTTAAAATTAGGGATCCAATAACGGTGATAACTGAAAGTGGGAGAAAGACAGAGGACATATTTAGGGAATATTATGCATCTTTATATAGAAAAGGACATCAAGTTGTGCAATGGGAAGCCAAAAATGAGAGTTTCTAGATCAAATTAACTTGTCAAAACTGAAAACAGAGGAAAATAGGGAGCTGCTCAAAGCTATCTTACTAAAGGAAATTGAAAATCAGGTAACAAGAGCTAAAGCAGGGAAGATATCAAATAAGGAAAATAATTTAATACTACCTGGAAGGTAAAGCAAAGAACACGTGCATTTATGTATAGTCCTAAAAATGTTGGCGGGGCGGGGGGGGGGGGTCACAATTTGAAAACAGTCCATATATTGAAGTGCAGTAACTTTGCCACTGGCCAGAGCATTTTCAATGAATGTGAGTTTCAATGCATTTTCAATGAATGTGAGTTTCAGAGGCAGAGAAATTTACTGTTGTTCATGCTAAGTCTATCCTCAATGTGAGACTGTTTTGTTTAGCAAATGGTCATCAGTGTTTGTGCTGTAAAATTTTAAATAAAATTTTTAAATTAAATCCAAATATCTGATCGTGTTAAAAATAAAGAAGAAAATAATATGCACACAGACAAATTTGAATAATCTTTATGGTAATTTGGGAAAGGCAGCAAAGTAATGGGAGACTGGAATGGTTTTGGGTAGGGGACCTGGTCAATTACCATGCCTAGGGCCCCATTTGACCATGATCCAGCTCTGAGCATAACATTATCTCTTTTATGAAGGTATTTGGTATGGTTATTAGTAATCATGTTTCTGGAAGAATCAGGTATAATACGAGTTTTACTGGAGAGTAAAATGAGAAGTAGATATGTCATACTATCTTTAATGGTGAAATAATTCCTAGATAGTATTTTTGTCAGATCATGTTTCAGAGATATTACAGCAGATTGTTTCTGTTTGTGTATATGAACCCCACAGTAAAAATCCTAATATTAATTCATCTTCTGCTATTGTGAGTTATCACACTGTTCTACTACACTATATCCACATACTACTAGATTTACTGTATAATTCTACACATTGTACAAGGTGGGTTAATTATTAATATTCTCAGTTGACAAACTTACAAAGTATAGGCCTTCAAGAAACATTTGTTTTTAGATTGATAGTGAAAGTATTACTGCTTGAGTCTAGACTTTTGTCTTTGGTACAGTTTAGCCACAGATGCAGAGTACAGAGTCACCATAATGGAAGATTTATTTTTCTATAACAAGTTGATTTTGATTTTGTGATTTAAGAAGCCTCAGTGCTTTGTATTTGTGTATAAGGTTGGTAAGTGAAGAGAGCAGGTCCTGGTGCAGAGGGAGAAAGCCTTTACTGCACCCCAGATGACCCATATGTGATTACCAGCATGGGCACTGGATGGGCTGTGCAGAGGAGGATGGCAGTGAGGGCTGAAGTTGTATCACCCATCCTGCCTAGGCTCACTGCAATAACAACATTAACAGCTCAGTGAACTTTGTGCTGCAAGTAGTACATGGCTTTGTCCAGAGGTTGCACATGCATGGAAGCACGCTTGCAGCTCCCAAAGGCAGTGATTGTGGGGCTCACAAGATAAGGCAATAGAGTAGTGGGGGAGAGAGTGCACTCTCTAACAGCAGTGTGACACTTCACCAGCTCCTCAGTCTCCTCACACGCTCCAAATGTGGGTTGGATTGAGCCCAGGGGAGGCTAAGGCAGGTGAGGTAGACCTACTAAATGAGGAGTGGAGCTGGGGGCAGCTGATGGTTAGACCTGCCAAATGAGGAGCGGAGCTGGTGGCAACTGATGGTTAGACCTGCCAAATGAGGAGCGGAGCTGGTGGCATCTGATGGTTAGTTGTGAGCAATGAAAATAAAAGTGGTTGGCAGGTAAACATCTCTGTGAATTAAAAAAGTATTTTGTGTAAAACCTTTTTGTTTTGCTTTTACACTAAAATGCCTTGCAGTTCTACCCAACCTATTTTATTCAGAGTTAAGCAGTGATGTGTTTTGTTTGGAAAATTTATATCAAAATTTACAGTTTTATTGTAGGTAGTCTAGTTTGTTGAACAGGGTTTTTCCCATCTGTCTCACTCCCGTAATTGTTTGGCTGTTTTTTTGTGAGAATATAACACACGATGCATTTAGAGGCACATTCCATTTTTTTTTCATTCACAATATATCACAGCTGTTGCCTCCTAGCACCAAACTATCAGTTTTGAACTTCCACAGATAGGTTTCAAGACCTAAACAACCTTAATCCTTCAGTATTCCTGTTATCCACCCTGGATCATTGGGTTACAGCGCATTGGAGGGCTTGTAGTGATAATTCAACCCTTCGACATTCCTGTTATCCTGCTTAGGTTGTTGAGTTACAGTGCATTGGAAGGCTTGAAATGATAATTCAACCCTTCAGCATTCCTGTTACCCAGCCTGGGTTATTAGGTTACAGTGTGTTGGAAGGCTTGTAATGATAACTCAACCATTCGGAATTCCTGTTATCCAGCCTGGTCTTTGGGTTACAGTGCGTTGGAAAGCTTATATTGATAATTCAACCATTCAGCATTCCTGCTATCCAGCCTGGCTCACTGGCTTTCAGTGTATTGGAAGGCTTGCAATGATAATTCAACCCTTCAGCATGTCTGTTACCCAGTCTGGGTCATTGGGTTACAGTGCATTGGAAGGCTTGTAATGATAATTCCACCCTTCAGCATTCCTGCTATCCAGCCTGGGTCATTGGGTTACAGTGCATTGGAAGGCTTGTAGTGATAATTCAACCTTTGGCATTCCTGTTATCCATCTTGGGTAGTTGGGTTACAGTGCGTTGGAAGGCTTTTTATTTATTTATTTATTTTTTAATTATTTGTTAACCGGGAATGTCTTGTAGTGATAATTTAACCTTTGGCATTCCTGTTATCCATCTTGCGTCATTGGGTTACAGTGCATTGGAAGGCTTGTAGTGATAATTCAACCTTTGGCATTCCTGTTATTCATCTTGGGTCATTGGATTACAGTGATTTGGAAGGCTTGTAGTGATAATTCAACCTTTGGCATTCCTGTTATCCATCTTGCATCATTGGGTTACAGTGTGTTGGAAGGCTTGTAGTGATAATTCAACCTTTGGCATTCCTGTTATCCATCTTGGGTCATTGGGTTACAGTGCGTTGGAAGGCTTGTAGTAATGATTCTCAGCAGCATTGTTTTCTATTGCAATCTTGTTGTTTATTCAGCCATTGCAATGAGGCATGATCTTTCATCAGGTTACTAGCAGGTAATTAGTGAACAGAAGGCCTGCTTCATAGCCAGGTACTCCCTTTCACTATTGCTTGATTTGTGACAGATATGATGCTCCTCATCTTAAATATACTGGGAAAACAGTGCTCTCAAACCTACCCCTAATGCATCTGTATACAAAATAAGTTCTTCAGTGCAGTCAGGAGTCAATAACACTGGTTCAGAACAGACCAGGCTTTTTAGTTCATTAAATGCCCTGGTTGCCTTAAGACCCCATTGTAGTTTAATAGGGACTTTTCCTTTTGTGAGATCTGTCAAAAGAGAGGCAATAGTTGCAAAATTACATAGAAGTTTTCTGTAGTACTTAGCTAGTGCAAGGAAAGCCTTTACCTGTGTTTTAGTGGTGGGTATATATACAGGTTTTCTATGGCCCCTATTTTTCTAGTTGTGGTTTAACCATCCCTGATCCTATGAGGCATCCCAGACATTTGGCTTCCACCATGCCCAGCTTATTGCTTTTAATATACACAGTCAAGTCTACCTGTCTTATCAATTCTAAGATAGCCTCCCATTGTGGTCAGACTCCCAGTCCTCCGACCGGATGACCACATCATCTAGGTGTGTAGCAGCATATTATGAGTGGGGCTTCAGTATTTTATCCATAAGTCACTGAAATGTGGCTGAAGCTGTATGTAGGTCAAATGGCAGCACTGTCAACTGAAACAGACTTACAGGGGTTACAAAGGTTATTATTATAATTTTTTTCTTTAGTGGGGAAGTATCTTCCAATTTCACTCTGTCAAGTCTAACACGATTAAGTATTTTGTTTTCCTTAGTTCTCTGTCAGATCATTTATTCTGTGCATGGGATAGATATCTGACTTTGGAATACTATTTTGTTTTCTAAAGTCATTACAAAATCTGACACTTCCTCAGGTTTGAGAACTAACAATATCGTCCTTCTTCATCTACTTTGTTACTCCTGAGTTGAGGATCATTTTTTGAACTTCTTTTTCTATGTTTTTACGTTGACTCCAGGTGTTGCCTCCTACCTGCACATATTATGGTCTGCATCTCTGCTGTGTAGTAATGATCATTTAGTGTGTGTGACAGAACTGCACCTAGCAAATTGGTGACTGCAACACTGCCAACAAACATGCATTCTTAATATGTGTGCAAGTTTAATGCAAGCATTTCTCCATAAACAAACACACACACACACACACACACACACACACACACACACACACACACACACACACACACACACACACAAAGAAACTGTGGTGACTTGGCACTCAGCAAAAATTGGACCATATTACAACATGGAGACTGATGAGCTCTCTACACCACCTCTCTAATGCATGTTAAACCCATCCCTAACCCTACACCTTACCTTAGGAAAAAAAAAGCTTTCCATAACACTACCACTATTCAAGAAAAACTGGCCTTTTATTTGGTGGTAGATGGTTTCTGATAAAAGTTAACAATGCTTGGGGTCTTGGCCATGCCTACTTGTGGTCTTCAGTCAGATTTCATGGAAAAAAAATGCAGGTGATGGCTGATGCCTATGTGGTCTTCAAACGTGGGCTAAGCAGCATGTGGTCAGTCTGCAGCAGAGTTCCACAATAACAATCCAGCCTCCTAACTCACTGGGAATCCCAAATACCAGCAAACCTCTGAAGAAACTGGACATAGAAGATGACATGGAGTCCTATCTGGTGGCCTTCAAAAGGTATGTAGCTAGAGGGAACTGACCTCAATCTGAGTGAGCCAGACCATCTGTGGAATGACTGGACTTGAAGATGTGAATGCACACAGCTACCAGAAATAGAAACAAGAAATGCTGACAAGGCCCGGGCTTCACCTGAAGTGAATCCCCTTAAGTTTCACAACTAGAAGTTCTGTATGGACAGAGCAGAAAGGTTACGAATGGATGATGTAATGTATTTTTAAAACCATTGAATTACGTAAGTAACATTTTAGAAATCCTGATGTAAAAAAGTTTAGAGACACTTTCTGTTAGAATAAGATAGTTGTTATTCCAAAGTGATTTAAAGTTTTCTGAACAAGTATTTGTTTTAGTAGAATAGGTCTTCTTTCGGCTTTTCCCGGTTAGGGGTCGCCACAGCGGAACTCTGGTCCACTCATGATTGGCAGTGGATTTTACGGTGCTGAGTTGCCAGCCCAACACCCAACCTTCAACAAAGGCATGCCCATTCACACTCGCACCTACCTGCTTGTCTTTAATGTCACTGCTTACTGTTAACTGAAATTTCAAACCCTAAGTCAGACATGCACCAAAAATTAATAATAAAGTTTTAAGTGTCCCTTAACTTGCAAATAAGACAAAAATGTTACAATTTCAATTGGTTAATTTTAAAAGTTCTAGAAAAGGGCATATATCAAAATACTTTGCATTAGCAATAACAGTACTATGTCTGTAAAAATTGTTAATGATAAGCAATAAACTGTAATAAAAATCAGGCCTATGGAATGTGTAATCCTGAAGTTTTAAATACTAGAACTGTAGAACTGCAGAATCTGCTTTCCATCACTTTGCTGTTGCTAAGCATGTCAAATTGTTAGAAGGAAAATAAATGCAAGGGTCGTTGGACTCAGTCAGCATGATTACACTACGCAGAGCCAACATGTTTGTAAGTATAAAGCAAATAGTATATAAAAAAGTGAAGTAATATATGTACCTTTAGTCAACACAGGGGGTCTATATTAGAACGTCGACACTGCAAAAGAGCGAACGCCCTTATGTTGACACATCTTAAGCGAAAGCACTAAATCTGGAATGGCCAGAACAGTGATTTTTTTCCCAGACGCCCTGTTGACGTTCTAATATAGACCCTCAACACAGAATGCTCTGTAACGCAGGTAGAAATACAGACTCTTTTAGGCAAAGTACTACACCCAGTAGCTCCAGTGTTTAACTCAGCATATAATGTGATAAGTGGCCAAGACTTTCTCCAATTCAAAGATATGGGGAATGATTCAGTCTAATATAGTGCCAGAAGTATCTAGTCTCAGCATAAAAAAAAAACAACAACAAAAAATGTATAGGACCAGAAGACACAAACAGAGCTAGAATCTGGCTCTGGATCATAGGATCATAGGATCATAGAAAGTTACTAGGCTATTGGCCCTGAGGCCCTTATAAGCCTAGCCAAGAGTTTAGCCCTTGTTTAGACAAATCAGCACCCGATGCCCCTGTCCAGCAAGGACACAGGTGGAATCACAGTGGTATATTTTCTGTTTCCCGTCCAGTTATCCAGGTTGCGCTTAAACAGGGCTACTCTGCTTGATGTGGAGAGGGAGTCTATTCCATAGGTGGGTGAGTCTCTGGGACACAAATCTGTCCCGCCAACAAATCTTGTTGATGTTACAGACCAGGTTGAAGCCACGCATGCAGGTTACTTGAGTGGAGCTTGACTTGCGGATATGCAGCAGTCCCATCAAGGTGGGGTCCATGATCACCTTGTATGCCAGACAGAGGTCTGAGGAGTCTGTATCAAACTGAGTAGAGGGATAAGGCTTTTAGCCTATCTGTGTAAGGTAGATGTTTGAGGCCCTGGATTCTCCTGGTGAGGAGCATCTGTGGCCTGTCCAGCTACTGCATGTGCTTTGCGAGGTACATGCTGAAAGGGGCGTTGTACTCAATAATGGGCCTTATAAGGGAAGAATACAGGGATGTTATGACCTCCTTGTCCCTGGATGAAATACCCTGACTTATGAGGTGGGCCATGTAGAAGGCATTCCGTAGAATGGAAGCAACATGGTGGTCAAAAGTCAGGTTGCTATCAACCTGAGTACCCAAATCCCTCATGACTGATTGCGTGCTTAGGACATTAATGTGATAATTTGTGGGGACGTCACTCTCCCCAAAGGGGATGATGATGCATTTTTTAGTATTCAGCTTGAGCCCATATTTCTGGCACCAGTCATTTGTCTGAGTGAGACCCTCTTGGAGGATGTCCACATCAATAGGGGAATTTATGACAGCACCCAGCTTGCAGTCATCTGCAAAGTTGGTCAGCCATAGGCCACTGGTTTTGGCCTGCACCTCAGAAAAGTATATCCCAAATAACAGAGGCCCCAAGATCAAACCCTGGGGTATGCTGCTTGTTATGGGTCTACTGCTTGAGGTGGCTTCCCCTATTTTGACTACATGAGTTCTATCAGTGAGCCAGTTTGCTACTCATCTAGTAACATATGGATTGATGCATAGTTTTGAGAGTTCATCTATTATGCCCTTGTGGGGAATAGTGTCAAAGGCTTTGACCAGGTCAAGGTAGGTGGTGTGCACCGTTTTCCCCTCGTCCATGGCTTTGGAGACTGTCTCAAAGAAGTCAACCAAATTTAGCTGACATGACCTCCCCTTGACAAAGCTAAACTGTGTGGGATCAAGTGTTTGGAGATTGCCAATGAGGTCCATGATAATCCATTCCATGGCCTTGCAGATCAGGCTAGTTAGGCTGATAGGTTTATAATTTCCCAGATTGGTGGATGCTCCACCTTTGTGTAAAGGGATGACAGTGGCTGTCCTTCACTCAGCTGAGATGAAGCCAGTACTCAGGCTTTGGTTGAATAAGGTGCCTAATGGTGCTGCAAGTTCCTGCCTGAGTTCATGTAGGATGCACGGGTCCCATGGAGGCTGTATTTTTTTGCCTTTGAGAGAGCAGTGATGACATGTTCCCTAGATATAAGGGGAAGGGGGCAGGTACTGGGTATGCCCTGATTTACTGATGGGGGGCAGAGGGGTAAGGTTTTTGCTGAATCTGTCAGCCAGCAAGTTTGCTATATCTACAGAATTTGTATATGTGGTGTCCTTGACCACCAGTTCTGAACAGATCTGGATGCTTCCTTTGAGTTTGCAGACATATATGAAGAAGGCCTTATGATTGTCTGTAGGAGATCTGGCCAATTTGGACTTGAAGTTTGCTTTGGAGGATTTCACTAGTGCTCTTATTTGCTTGTTCAAGTGAAGGAGACATTGCTTCCAATTGGGCGCCTGCTCCTTCTTGGTCTTGGACAGCTATTTTTTCCTTTTGTTATAGAGTTTATTTATTTCAGATGTCTACTAGACAGGTTTACTCTTCCTTGTGGAGGATGATTTAGTCCTGTCGGTTATTCCTGATTCCATGCATCTATATAAATGCTGGTATAGTGCTTTGGTGTAGTTTTGGATATTGGTGCCAGTTCCTACAGAGGGGGAGGGGGCTGTGAAGCTGTTTATACCATCCCTCAGGAGGCTGTAATCAGCTTTGGAGAATTTTTTTATGTCTGATCCTAGCTAGAGGGGGGTTGGGGGAGATGGTGACTCCAAAAGTGACCGCTTTGTGGTCAGATCTTACCAGGGAGGATGATACTATAGGGATGCTGCAGTGGTCACTCATGTTGGTTAATACCAAGTCCAAGATATTATTACCTCCTGTGGGGGTATCGGCTAGGTGTTCCAAGGCATTTGCAATGACAAAATCAAGGAATCTCTGGGCATTTGTGTTCTAGCATGAGTAGTTCTTCCAGTCTATGTTTGAGAAGTTAAAGTCACCCAGGATTAGGGTAAAGGGTTGAATCTTGATAGATTCAAACAGGTCCAAATAGGCGGATTGGGCATCTTGAGTCAGATTTGGGGGCCGGTAGCTAGCTATGATTTGAATAGGGGTCTTGTCAATGGTTAACTGCACCTGGAGTGTCTACTGTGTATCATACTGTTTGACCAGCCTGGAGGTGTGTATATTTTTAATGTATAGTGAAACTCCACCTCCTTTGGGTTTACTGCCCATAGTTTGGGGTCTGAATGTATGATAGGATGACTAACCAAGTAAGGCTGGGATGCTCTCTGCAGCTTTGAACCAGGTTTCTGTGACTGCACAGATGTCAGCATTTTCCAGGGTTAAGGAATGCTTGCAATGAGTGCAGTTTCCTGTTTAGACTCCTAGAGGTAAACAGCATGACCTTTAATTTGTGTTTTGTTGAAATTTTTATGTTGGTAGTTTTAACTTCATCACTTTTCCTAGGAAAGGCACTATAGGGAAAACAAGAGCCTTTGCCAGAAGCCTGAAGCCCAGGTGAGACAGATGCAGGCCACCTCTGGCAAAGCATCATGGTCTGGCGATCATATCTTCCCAAGCTGTCAGGTACTGGATCCCCCTGGAATGACACCAGAAACTAAGCCAATTGTTAAAGTCAATAATTTTCTGTTTGTATTGAGGCATCATTCTGGGTGATGGCAGAATGCTGCTTAAGGCTAGGGATATACCTGCCTTGGACACATAATCAGCAAGCTTAATCATGTCTGTCTTCAAATAGTCCCAGAGATGTACATCTGAAGTAATTCATGCCAATATGGACTATGACAAAGTCATAACACTACCTGTTGTTGAGAGACTTGAGTGCATATGTGATATGGTGGATTCTGGCACCTGACAGAAACTAACTGTGACTTTCTCCTTATCCAGCCTGGTGAGAGGCACATCTGTGTGTCTCACAATGGAGTCTCCTGTGACTAATATGAAGCCTTAGTGGCTGTGAGGCACAGGTTTGTGGACTATGCATGGTATGTGGTGTGGAGGGCTGTGAATATCACATGTGTTTTTGCTTCTGGGTTGAAAGTTTAGATATAATTCTGATACTAAGTTTCTACAAAAGATTTCTGTACTTAAAGTAACCAGAGACATTAAAGAAGAGACTGACAGGAAAAAAAACAAACAAACAAACTCCAGTCCGGAAACTGCCAGAGTGATAAGGGAGGGATCCATAGATAAAGGCTTGCTAAGGGATATCGGTGAAGAAACTGAGGAAAAGATGGGAACATTTCATTTATATATTTATTTGTATTTGTTTGCTGGGGTAGTGCACTGATCTCAATGGACCATTTGCAGGCACAGTCCCGGAAAATAGGATCACATAAGAAATGAACAAAACATATTTACAGAAAC
Organism: Protopterus annectens; assembly: GCF_019279795.1. Lineage (NCBI taxonomy): Eukaryota > Metazoa > Chordata > Ceratodontiformes > Protopteridae > Protopterus > Protopterus annectens. The sequence continues at coordinate 538,374,575 of NC_056742.1, read as the reverse complement.
AAGGCTATGCCAAAAAACAAATATATGCACATATTTACAGGTGTGCAAGAATATGCTACAAAATTTAGTTCAAGAAGCAGTTAACGATGACTGGATAATAAAATGGAATTGCTGTGAAAGGCTACAATGCCTTCCACACATTCAGACCTCAAAATGAACATGTAACAACCAAAGGTGGAAGTGTATCCATTGTCATTAAAGCCAAGTACACTTCCAGATTGGTCAAACAGTACGACTCTCTCAAACTACTCCATGTCCAATTAACTATAGGCAAAATACCCTACCACATCATTGCTAGCTAAAGGTCTCCCCCCCCGTGAACCAAGAAAAGCACACCACCTACCTGGACTTAATGGAGTCACTTGCCATACAGCCCAACACCTTAGTCATGGGAGATTTCAACTATCCTTCCATCGACTGGGTGACATACATGAGCATAAACATGCTTGCTCAGAGATTCCAAATGCTTTGGAACAGATAGTATGCACCCCCACAAGGGGCTCAAATGTCCTAGATATAGTACTCACCAACATGGCAGTCACTGCACTCCGCTCCCTTGTGTGATGACTTCCTTGGTAAGGTCAGACTATAAATCAGTCTTGTTCAAACTAACTATTGAGCCTGGCATCATGACAGGAGCAAAAAAAAAACTAAAAAACTTTTCCAAAGCAAACTACAGCCTACTAAGTGGTGGTATAAAAAGTTTTATATCCCTGCAATCACAGACAACAATGACTCCTATGCAGAGGTTTAAACAAATTATGCAGAGGTTTAAACAAATGCACTGTATAAACACTTAAGCAACTGTATAGACTTGGTTGTACCTGACCAGATTAAAATTAGGTCCTCCCAAAAAACAAGCCAGCCTGGTGGACCTCAAGTATCAACAGATTGTATAACAAAAGGAAGAAACTGATGTCTAAGAACAAGAGGGAACTGACTCAGCAGAGGAAGAATTCTCTCCACAGCTTGAAAATCAGAAATCTTGTACAGTCCTCTAAAGCTAATTACACAGGTAAAATAGCATCCCTAGCTAAGGAGAATCATAAGGTATTCTTTAACTACACATGAAATTGAATGTCCAACTGTGAGCTGAACTGGTAGTAGATGGTACCACTCATATACAATACCTGAGGAAATTGCCAACCTGCTAGCTGACAGATTCGGCACAAACTTTACCCTCCTATCCCCACCAGTCATACCAAAAGCATACCTGACACCAGTCCTCTGCCTATTATCTCTAGAGATCAGGTCATATCTGTGCACTCCAATGCCAAAAGCATGGCCTCAGTGGGACCAGATAACATCCCAGGTTGTTTATTAAGCAATCTAAAACAGGACCTAGCAGATCCAGTTGGCATTCTCTTTAACCATAGCCTGAAAACTGGCCTTGTTCAGTAGAGTGTAGAACAGCAACAGTAATCCCTTTGCAGAAAGGGGCAGGCCATCAGCCGACCATGGGAGCTATAGACCTATAAATTTAACCAGCCTCATCTGCAAGGCCATGGCAAGAATCATCATGGACCATATCAACAAGGACATGGGCAACCTTCAAACACCAGACCCAACACAGTTTAGCTTCATTAAGGGTAGATCATGCTTATTAAACCTATAGACCTCTTCGAGAAAATCACCATTGCCCTGGATGAAGGTAAGACATTGCATACTGCCTGTCTTGACCTAACCAAGGTTTTTGACATAGTCCTCCACTCAGGTATCATTGAGAAACTCTCCCAGCTGGGGATTAACCCTTATGTCACTAGATGAGTAGTCAATTGGCTCACCGACAGAACAGATACTGTCAAAGTTGGTGACTCCACCTCTACCAGTAGATCCATCCCCAGTGGCGTATCACAAGGATCTGTGCTGGGCCGTTTACTGTTTGGAATCTATTTCTTGGAAGTCCAGGCTAAAGTAGAAAGGCTTTGGCTTATACATTTTGCTGATGATTGCAAATTGTGTGCAATCATTGAATCACCCAATGATGTTAACGGTTTACCTTTACATGTTCGAAGGTCAAATCTTCGAACCCGCTGCCGCGAACTGTAAACACAAAATTCCAAAATCGCGAAATCCAAAGCACCGAATTATGAAATATCACCCCCTTTTTGACCCATGGTAGCACTTGTTTCAGCGGTGGTGTGTTTGGAAATGTCAAAATCCGATTATTTTATGACATTTCGGGATTTTGGCATTATGGAATTCGCATATCTGGTTCGTGGATGTGCATGTATGACCATTTGACTTTCAAACATGCAAAGATAAACCAGACAAATGATTGGTGCTAAAGCCAATGGTCTAAAACTAAATGCCAAGAAGTGCATTTATTTATTTATTTTACATTTGTTGACAGGGCTAGTCTAACTGGATATATGTCCATTTTCAGTAGAGGCCCGGGGAGAAAAGCTCCAAGCACTAGCAGTGACAAAGAATACAATATTAGTAAATAGTCAAGTTACAGTACATTGTCTGTGTTGGCAAGAACAAAAATAGCATTATTATCCCCTATGAGAATGCATCATTTCCTGCTAATTACAGCATTGACAGCATCCCCCCTAAGGTCAAACCCAGTGGTATGAGATCTGAGAACATAGGTAGATAGCAATCTGAACTTCGACCACCAAGTTTCCATAGCGGTAAGGAAAGCCTTCTATGTTCCACATTTCATAAATAAGGGCATCACATCCCAGTCTAAGGATGTTATAACTCCACTGTACTCAACCTTCATCAGACCATTAATAGAGTACAATGCTCCCTTCTGCATGTACCTTACCAGACACTTACAGCAGCTTGGAAGATCACAACGGTTTCTCACCAAGAAAATAAAGGTCCTCCAAACCATGACTTATGTGGATTGACTGAAAGCCCTGTCACTGTACTCTGTATCACATGGGCTGCTGAGAGGTGACTTATGCCTGGCCTACAGGGTAGTCTCAGACCCTGCCCTGATAGATATGCTGTACATCTACAAGTCAAATGGCACAAGAGTCACTCACTCTAGGGATCTTATCCTAGCCCGAAACATTAACAGAACATGCTGGAGAGAGAGATATATATCTCCCAGAGACTGCTGCTGCTCTGGAATAAACTCCCAATTCACATGAAGCAGAGCTCCTAACTGACCCTATTCAAGTGCAACCTGGACAAATGGATGGGAGACTGTAAATTCATCCCAGGGGTGGCACCCATGTCCCTCATGGACAGGGGTAGTCTGTGTTTACCATATACTTGTTCTGTAGATTATGTCCAGCTAACAAAGGATAATTGAGGTAACTCACGATTAACATGGCTAGGCTTGTAAGGGCTCTAGGGAAGGTAGCCTAGTAACCTCCTTTGAACCTATGAATCTATGAATTATGCTTAGCAGAGCTTTATGGATAAGATGTAGCCATAATGACTGGATGGCTTAAGCTACAGGGATCGATAGCAGCATTTTATTATATAGAGAGGTAGGAAGACATTAGAATTGGCAAGTGAGAACAGTTGCAAGAAAGGATACCATGGGGAGAAGACAGAGAAAAGGTGAAAGAGGCATGCAAATAGAAGGAGAGTAGAAAGGAAAAGTGTGAGAGTTGCAAAGAGATGAATGACAGGCAACAAGTAAAGGGGTTGCAACATGAAATTAACAAGGGTTGAATAGGAATAAAGGGGTGTGCAAGAGAGCTGCAAAATTCATGTAATGAGACCTGAATGAGTGCAGCTGCACTTTTTTGAGTGAAGAGGTATTCCTTGAGCTGTTGTCTGAAATCAGAGTATTTTTGGGCATCTCATATTGAAAGAGGAATGGCATCCCATAGTTTAGGTGCTAGGCTGGAGAATGCATGGCCACCGCAGTAAAGCTTACATTTTGGAATTAGTTGGGTGTGATGAGATTGAGAGATATCCTTGGGATTATATATGGTTTTTTTTTGTGAAAAGTGCATGACTGAGAGGGGGCGATGTCTCAGGAGAAAGGGCTTTATGAATTACTGATCCTAGTAGGAGGTTGGCTCTCAAATATACTGGGAGCCATTTGGCTTTGGCAAAAGTTAGACAGTCGTGCTCATTATTGGTTCATACTGAAATAAAATCAAAATGGAACCTTAATAGAGTCGGAAACATCTCTCTGCTGCACAAAAGCAAAGAGACAGAAGCAGAAGGAGGACTGGGTACAGAAAGCCAGTAATACATATATTTATATGCGTGTAGTACACTACTCTGAACGGACACAACATCAATGTCTATAATGTCAATGTCAAAATGTCAAAAAACAGAAGATTGATAGTTACTGTGCATGCTCCGAGGATTAACTTTGAAGGAGGTGAAACCAAAAGCAAGCCTCCCTACACCCCCCTTGCTAATTATATATACTAACTCTGAGATCACACAATCCCCAGAGAAAGGTCATAATCACCTAGTTGAAGATTGTTGATATTGCACATATGTTAACCATCTGTTTCTGTTGACCAGATGGTGCCAACCAAACACACACGTATCTTGTGTTCCATTTGCTTAAAAAAACAACCCCATATAGATATATATTTGTATTTATGCATATATGGATACTACTAGCAACCCTTGTGGAGCAAAATTATTTTCATGAGTTAGGAATTTTAGAGAATAAACTAGATGAACGAAGAAAAACGGTACTCGTATTTATAGGCAGGAGTTAACAACCTCCATTTAACTTTAGAATACTGATGAACAATCCACTTCCTGCCCACACTTTGAAATAAGAAATGATGTGCTCTACAGAGTTCCTGAAGACACACAAAACTGATACTGAGCCAGTTATTAGTTCTAAGGCCTTCTAGAGCAACTGTAATGAAGTTAGCACTTAGGGGTCATTAGGCTGCATTAGACAAAAGTCTGAGGGAGGGGCTAGCTAGATTTCACTGTTAGAATTGTGAAGGACTTAGTGAAATGTTGTGTAGCTTACCTAGAGAGCCAAAGGGCAGCACCCAACCCTAAGAACCCTTTGATATCCTAATCCATTGTTGATGTCCCTTTTGAATGCACTCCTAAACTTGGTTATGGCCATTGATATATTCCAGTAATTACTGATTATGCAACAACATTTTCTGATGCAGTTTCCTTATGAAGAGTTAATGCAAAAACTGTTTTCTTCCTAGGGTAGGAATACCATCTTATTGATGAGCACTTCATTTATGTGCACAGTATTGCATGAACACTGTAGATTTCTTAAAATGAAACAATTAATGGAATCTGTGTATCCCCCCTCAAACATATGGCTGAAATAATCACTTTAATAAAACTATAAACTTGATGTTACAAACAACTGTAGAAGTGGACGAAAAAAAGTAGGACCGGATGTTTCTATATCTTTTCTTTGCTGGAAGATAAGTGCTACAGGTCTCAACCAGATGTATATCATCTGAGCTGTTACATGGCACACATCTTTAGACTTGCTAGATATAGTCAAAGAAACATGAGTGGAAGAAAACACCTGCTTTAAATGTATGCTAGGGCATCTTAAGCCCTGCAGAACCAGTTAATAACCATAATGCCTATTGTAAGAGAGCATGTGGGGACAACACAGGAGACACAACAGAAAACCTGTAACAGAAATGTTTGCCTTTGTGTATTCAAACAGGTGATAAACATTTGAGATAAAGTGCTTGCGTTATTACCCACGACTGAAAACATATTCTTTGCAATGTATCAGGAGCTTTTTGAAATTGTAGAAAAAGCATGTGAAGTTGGTTATAAAGTGAAAAAAAACAGTGATAAGAAAACATATGGGTATTCTGCTGTCACCATACCGAATATCAAGGAATAGAAAGAACGGCGTCGGGTCATGAGCGCCGGAGACGTACGCATTGATACGTGCCAGTACAATGACCGCCGCCAACCAAAAGCAGTAGAAGTGGCCAGAGTCTCCTAGAATGAAATGCAAAACTTTTTCCCTCATTTTGGGGTTACTCCTGGCAGAAACTATGCTTCAAGAGTGATGTGCGTTCAAAAGAGCAGTTTCCACAACAACATTGCTTGTCTGCAAGAATGACTGACTTGCCTCTGGTTGGGTCACAGAGAGCCCCCTTGTTTAGGTGACTACTGGCCCCACTCCAGAAATTCTCTCTGAATGCAGGTAGAAGTCCTTGCAGTCAGCCTGGACATTACTGATAGCTGTTGGAAGTATAGGTGAAGATTCCTTTGTTTGTCGGGTAGAAATGCCATCTGAGCAGCTGTATTCAGTTTCACACCCAGAAAAAACACATCTCTTTGTGAGGGTATAGACTGACTTTATTTCGTAGATGTTGAAGAAGTTCAGTGCCCTTGGAGCCAGAATCAACAAGTCGTCCAGAAGGATATAAATTTGAATTCCTGTTGTTAGCCTGAAGAAAAGCTATTACTGAGCAGGTTTGAGATCCAGAGTCACCATCCAGTGATCTTTGCAGCATAGGTAACAGCTGTTGTTGCAGTGTTAACATCTTGAATTGGAATTTCCAGAAGGAAGGTAGAATGAATGGACAAGAATTGGTCTCAAAGTATTTCCTTTTTTTGGCACTAAAAAGAGAGAATAAAAACCCTTGGGGCCTTGAGTAATAGTTCTGGGATCAGCCCTGACTCTCCTATAAGGGGCAGGAGGCAGAGAATCTGGGTTAAGGGCAGCCTCAGAAAACATATCCTGAACAACATATTCTCTTAGTCTTTTACTAGAATCAGAATAATCCTGGCCCTCCATGACCTCATGGGTAAACCTTCAGAAGGAGCCATGAAGTAGCCCAGTGGTATTACAGAACCGGGCCGTCCGGAGGACGCGCCATCCTGTTTGGACACACCACATTTTCTTTTCTTCTTAGAAGAACCAGTCGAGTCAGGTGGGAGAATTGTTATATATTAACAGCGTTAACACCAGCCAGCCTAGCACAGTCAACCGCTAACCGTACTACTGTTAAACTCTTGTTAAAAAAGTGAAAGACAAAAGTGTCCCCAACGGGTACTAAAGCTAACTTGGTCTCCTCCTGAAAACTCGACAATTCGAAACCGAGCGGCGGATGGCATACACAAATGCTGCTTCTACTCAGGACCCGCACATAAGAAGAAAGACTGAGGTTATGGCATGTCGTCATGTGCATTGTACTGTACGTAGCCTGACGCCAGTCTCGAGCGCGATGACTAGCCCTGTAAGGACTGCAGCAATGGGAGACGAAAAACATCCATAACAGCTACACCACATACAATTTCTGAAACCTTAGAGAGAAACTGAAGTTTGTGTAGTAAGCATGTCTTGCAAGATAAGTTAAACCCCACAAAACGTCCTGAAGTTAGAGTTAGGGAGACTTTATCTATGTCATATTTTTATAAGCAAAAGGAAAATATTTGGACAAAAATTAATAAGGAAGTAAAAAGGATTTTTGAGGATGGAAAGATAGCATGTGTTTAAGGGAATGGAATGAAATCATACTTCCGATATTCCCAAAAAAACAAGGTGAGCTGAGTCTTCTGGACTGGAAAGAATATTATGCAGCTACACAAATTAAACTGTTATATTTACTACACAATAACCCTATGATGCCATATGGGGGTAATAATGTACAAATAAAGAGGAAATACATTGGAACCAAGCTTAGAGTTATGGCACCATGTCACACAAAGAGTATGTCATGAAGGAATGATACAGTGTCAGAAGGATATACTCAGTACGACTTTGGGTAATAAAAGGAAGGAAAGGCTGGAGAATAGAAATGATGTCTATAGAGATAGTGGAAGAAAGTCTTGAGGACAAAGATATGTACGAGCAGCAAGCAAATGGCTTAAAATGGACAAACTAGATTTTGGCATCTGTTCATTATTATTATATTTTAATGTTAATTGAGAAGTGTGTGTACCAATAGGAATTGGAGAAAAAAATTGCAAGAAAAAATGAGTTTCTGACCTGATACCACTGCTTTTCTATACGTTAATAGTTTCAAATAGGTAATATGGCAGTTATTTTTTTTTTCTATTTTATGATATTATTTTGTTTTGTTTATTCTTACAGAGATTTTCTAATCATAAGTTATAAATAGATTTGGAATTAATACCTATCATAATACAAGTTTAGGAGATGTAACAATGTTATATGCATGCATGCGCACAGATTGTCGATGTTTTGTTGATATGGAAATAATGCTAAGATTCAATAAAGATTTTTTTCTGAAGAATACATTCTATAGAATTTATTGTTTCTCCTGGTTTCCCTTACTTTATTTTAAGCATTGTGTTTTTCCATTTTGGCGCATCAGCCTGACCACAGGTAATTTTAAAGCTTTAGGTATGTTCACAGAACACAGCCCTTTCAGTGCAGTTCTTTGGAAACTCGTCTTTTCAGCATAATTCAGTACTTCTTCCTTTGTCCTATTCAGCTCCACTTAGTCACTAGGAGTTAAGGTTGTAATTTAACTTCCAAATCTGTAATCCTCTTATTATCCCACTCCTTAATTTGACAGACATAGAAATAATTAGCTATAATTTCCCTAAACGCCCTTTCATGTTTGCTGTAATTCTTAGCTGACACTTTTGACATCTGGTCAAGTCAAGCAAGTGGAATTACCTTTAGCTATTTATGAAATTGAGCCTTCATTAGGAAAAAAAAGTAATGAATTTCTAACTCTCTGTTCACCACTTGGAAATTTATTTTTAAACGGGTATGGTCTGAAAACATAACCACCCAAACTTAAAAATACTCCTCTCGATACACATATTGAACAAGAATATTTTGTCGGCCATAAACCACCTCTGGTATTTTGGAGAATAAGATGTAAAACCTTCTTCCTCACAAACTCTTTTCCTTATTGATAGATATTTTTGTCCTTCTATTACACTTAACACCTTGGCATGATACCCCATCACCTATGCAGCACTGTTTCTCGGAAAACACTGGGAAAGGACGGACAGGTATTAGGATAGTTTTCTCTGGCCATTACCATTCCCACATCTTACAAAGACTACGGGACGGGGCACCATAGGTTAATTCACTTACTGTACCAAGACAACAGGATGGGGTACCATAGGTTAAGTCACTTACTGTACCAAAACTACAGGACGGGGTACCATAGGTTAATTCACTTATTGTACCAAGACTACAGGATGGGGTACCACAGGTTAATTCACTTATTGTACCAAGACTACAGGACGGGGTACCATAGGTTAATTCACTTATTGTACCAAGACTACAGGACGGGGTACCATAGGTTAATTCACTTATTGTACCAAGACTACAGGACGGGGTACCATTGGTTAATTCACCTATTATACCAAGACTACAGGACAGGGTACCACAGGTTAATTCGCTTATTGTACTAAAAGTACAGGATGGGGTATCACAGGTTAATACACTTATTGCACCAAGATTACAGGACGGAGTGCCACAGGTTAATTCACTTACTGTACGAAGACTACAGGAAGGGGTACCACAGGTTAATTCACTTATTGTACCAAGACTACAGGACGGGGTACCACAGGTTAATTCACTTATTATACCAAGACTACAGGATGGGGTACCACAGGTTAATTCACTTATTGTACCAAGACTACAGGATGGGGTACCACAGGTTAATTCACTTATTGTACCAAGACTACAGGACGGGATACCACAGGTTAATTCACTTATTGTACAAAGACTACAGGATGGGGTACCACAGGTTAATTCAATTATTGTACCAAGACTACAGGACGGGGTACCACAGGTTAATTCACTTATTGTACCAAGACTACAGGATGGGGTACCACAGGTTAATTCACTTATTGTACCAAGACTACAGGACGGGGTACCACAGGTTAATTCACTTATTGTACCAAGACTACAGGACGAGGTACCACAGGTTAATTCACTTATTACACCAAGACTACAGGACAGGGTACCACAGGTTAATTCACTTATTGTACCAAGACTACAGGATGGGGTACCACAGGTTAATTCACTTATTGTACCAAGACTACAGGATGGGGTACCACAGGTTAATTCATTTATTGTACCAAGACTACAGGATGGGGTACCACAGGTTAATTCATTTATTGTACCAAGACTACAGGACTGGGTACCACAGGTTAATTCACTTATTGTACCAAGACTACAGGACGGGTACCACAGGTTAATTCACTTATTGTACCAAGACTACAGGATGGGGTACCACAGGTTAATTCACTTATTGTACCAAGACTACAGGATGGAGTACCACAGGTTAATTCACTTATTGTACCAAGACTACAGGACAGGGTACCACAGGTTAATTCACTTATTGTACCAAGACTACAGGACGGGGTACCACAGGTTAATTCACTTATTGTACCAAGACTACAGGATGGGGTACCACAGGTTAATTCACTTATTGTACCAAGACTACAGGATGGGGTACCACAGGTTAATTCACTTATTGTACCAAGACTACAGGACGGGTACCACAGGTTAATTCACTTATTGTACCAAGACTACAGGATGGGGTACCACAGGTTAATTCACTTATTGTACCAAGACTACAGGATGGGGTACCACAGGTTAATTCACTTATTGTACCAAGACTACAGGACGGGGTACCACAGGTTAATTCACTTATTGTACCAAGACTACAGGATGGGGTACCACAGGTTAATTCACTTATTGTACCAAGACTACAGGATGGGGTACCACAGGTTAATTCACTTATTGTACCAAGACTACAGGACGGGGTACCACAGGTTAATTCACTTATTGTACCAAGACTACAGGACGGGTACCACAGGTTAATTCACTTATTGTACCAAGACTACAGGATGGGGTACCACATGTTAATTTACTTATTGTACCAAGAGTACAGGACCGAGTAACCCAGGTTAATTCACTTATTGTACCAAGACTGCAGGACGGGGTACTATAGGTTAATTCCCTTATTGTACCAAGACTACAGGATGGGATACCACAGGTTAATTCACTTATTGTACCAAGACTACAGGACAGGGTACCACAGGTTAATTCACTTATTGTACCAAGACTACATGACGGGGTACCACAGGTTAATTCACTTATTGTACCAAGACTACAGGATGGGGTACCACAGGTTAATTCACTTATTGTACCAAGACTACAGGATGGGGTACCACAGGTTAATTCACTTACTGGACCAAGACTACAGGACAGGGTACCACAGGTTAATTCACTTATTGTACCAAGACTACAGGACGGGGTACCACAGGTTAATTCACTTATTGTACCAAGACTACAGGACGGGGTACCACAGGTTAATTCACTTATTGTACCAAGACTACAGGACGGGTACCACAGGTTAATTCACTTATTGTACCAAGACTACAGGACGGGGTACCACAGGTTAATTCACTTATTGTACCAAGACTACAGGATGGGGTACCATAGGTTAATTCACTTATTGTACCAAGACTACAGGACTGGGTACCACAGGTTAATTCACTTATTGTACCAAGACTACAGGACTGGGTACCACAGGTTAATTCACTTATTGTACCAAGACTACAGGATGGGGTACCATAGGTTAATTCACTTATTGTACCAAGACTACAGGACAGGGTACCACAGGTTAATTCACTTATTGTACCAAGACTACAGGACGGGTACCACAGGTTAATTCACTTATTGTACCAAGACTACAGGACGGGGTACCACAGGTTAATTCACTTATTGTACCAAGACTACAGGATGGGGTACCACAGGTTAATTCACTTATTGTACCAAGACTGCAGGACGGGTACCACAGGTTAATTCATTTATTGTACCAAGACTACAGGATGGGGTACCACAGGTTAATTCACTTATTGTACCAAGACTACAGGACGGGTACCACAGGTTAATTCACTTATTGTACCAAGACTACAGGACGGGTACCACAGGTTAATTCACTTATTGTACCAAGACTACAGGATGGGATACCACAGGTTAATTCACTTATTGTACCAAGACTACAGGACAGGGTACCACAGGTTAATTCACTTATTGTACCAAGACTACAGGACGGGTACCACAGGTTAATTCACTTATTGTACCAAGACTACAGGACGGGTACCACAGGTTAATTCACTTATTGTACCAAGACTACAGGACGGGGTACCACAGGTTAATTCACTTATTGTACCAAGACTACAGGACGAGGTACCACAGGTTAATTCACTTATTGTACCAAGACTACAGGATGGGGTACCACAGGTTAATTCACTTATTGTACCAAGACTACAGGATGGGGTACCACAGGTTAATTCACTTATTGTACCAAGACTACAGGACAGGGTACCACAGGTTAATTCACTTATTGTACCAAGACTACAGGATGGGGTACCACAGGTTAATTCACTTATTGTACCAAGACTACAGGACGGGTACCACAGGTTAATTCACTTATTGTACCAAGACTACAGGACGGGTACCACAGGTTAATTCACTTATTGTACCAAGACTACAGGACAGGGTACCACAGGTTAATTCACTTATTGTACCAAGACTACAGGACGGGTACCACAGGTTAATTCACTTATTGTACCAAGACTACAGGATGGGGTACCACAGGTTAATTCACTTATTGTACCAAGACTACAGGACAGGGTACCACAGGTTAATTCACTTATTGTACCAAGACTACAGGATGGGGTACCACAGGTTAATTCACTTATTGTACCAAGACTACAGGACAGGGTACCACAGGTTAATTCACTTATTGTACCAAGACTACAGGATGGGGTACCACAGGTTAATTCACTTATTGTACCAAGACTACAGGACGGGGTACCACAGGTTAATTCACTTATTGTACCAAGACTACAGGACGGGTACCACAGGTTAATTCACTTATTGTACCAAGACTACAGGACGGGGTACCACAGGTTAATTCACTTATTGTACCAAGACTACAGGACAGGGTACCACAGGTTAATTCACTTATTGTACCAAGACTACAGGACGGGGTACCACAGATTAATTCAGTTACTGGACCAAGATTGCAGGACGGGGTACCGCAGGTTAATTCACTTATTGTACCAAGACTACAGGATGGGGTACTGTCAAAATACACAAACGAAGCTAAAACTAAAAATACAATGGAACTCCTAGCAATGTGTAGCTATGCCCTATAAAACAGTGTTTAGCAAGCTTTATTAAGCCAATACCAATAAATAAATCACTGAAATAATTAAATAAATAAATACATTCAAAACTAAGATAAAAAAGAAAATTAATAACTTAAATACCATTGTAATATTAACATTTTGTAACTTTAAAAAAAAAAGATGTATATATTTTTATATTTTTTATATATATCTCCATTACTGATGCTATATGATAAACAAACTCATCTCCTTAGTGCTTTTAATTTAAGAATACATTTTATGGATGCATACTCATTTAAACCTGGGACGGGTTACCACAGGTTAATTCACTTATTCTACCAAGACTACAGGACGGGGTTCCACAGGTTAATTCACTTATTGTACGAAGACTATAGGACGGGGTACCACAGGTTAATTCACTTATAGTACCAAGACTACAGGACGGGGTACCACAGGTTAATTCACTTATTGTACCAAGACTACAGGATGGTGTACCATAAGTTAATTCACTTATTGTACCAAGACTACAGGACTGGGTACCACAGGTTAATTGACTTATTGTACCAAAACTATAGGACTGGGTACCACAGGTTAATTAACTTATTGTAGCAAGACTACAGGACGGGGTACCATAGATTAATTCACTTATTGTACCAAGACTACAGGACGGGGTACCACAGGTTAATTCACTTATTGTACCAAGACTACAGGATGGGGTACCACAGGTTAATTCACTTATTGTACCAAGACTATAGGATGGGGTACCACAGGTTAATTTACTTATTGTACCAAGACTACAGGATGGGGTACCACAGGTTAATTCACTTATTGTACCAAGACTACAGGACGGGTACCACAGGTTAATTCACTTATTGTACCAAGACTACAGGACAGGGTACCACAGGTTAATTCACTTATTGTACCAAGACTACAGGACAGGGTACCACAGGTTAATTAACTTATTGTACCAAGACTACAGGACAGGGTACCACAGGTTAATTCACTTATTGTACCAAGACTACAGGATGGGGTACCACAGGTTAATTCACTTATTGTACCAAGACTACAGGACAGGGTACCGTAGGTTACTTCACTTATTGTACCAAGATTACAGCACTGGGTACCACAGGTTAATTTACTTATTGTACCAAGACTACAGGATGGGGTACAACAGGGTTATTTACTTATTGTACCAAGAGTACAGGATGGGGTACCACAGGTTAATTCACTTAGGTTCATAGGTTCATACTAGGCTATCTGCCCTATGGCATTTACAAGCCTAGCCAGAGTGTGTTTGGCTTTCGCCACCTGTTGGAATGAGTTTACTGTGCCCTTTTTAAGGTTAGTTTACTGTGCCTCTGTCTAGCAGTGACACAGAAGTGACCCCCGGGGTAAACCTATGATCTCTCATCCACTCGTCAATATTCCTTATGAAGAGAGTCAGTGAGGGGCTCTGCCTAACATGGACTGGGATTCTATTCCAGAGTGAAGGGAGCCTCTGGGTTATGAATCTGTCCCTCCAGCATGTCCTATTTATTTCTGTGCTGAGGTTCAATTCTCTGGATTGCGTAGCTCTAAGGGTTTTGGATTTTCTGAGGTGGAGCATGTCCATTAATTCCGGGTTGGACTTGGCTTTGTACGTCAGGCATAGATCGCCTCTGAGTAGGCGGTATGCAACTGAGTAGAGCTGGAGTTTCTTTAGCCGAGCAGCATATGGCATCTGTTTGAGTCCCTTGATCCTCTTTGTGAGGTACTTTTGGGGTCTTTCTAGTTGCTGCAGGTGTCGGGTAAGGTACATCCCAAATGGGGCATTGTACTCAATTATGGGCCTGATGAGGGAAGTGTGAAGTGGCACAATGACCTCGCTTAATCTAGATGTGAATCATTTCATGATAAGGTGGGCTATATAGAAGGTCTTTCTATCCACTTTGGCAATGTGATTGTCAAAGGAGAGGTTACTATCAACTTGGGTCCCTAGGTCCCTAGGTCCCTTGGTCCCTAATTACTTCTTGCGTACTTAATGGATTGCCACCTATGTGGTAATTTGTGGGCAAAGGCTACAGGATGGGGTACCACAGGTTTAAAATGTGCAATAAAATGTATGAAATTTCATAGTATAAAATAATGTATATTTTGTTTTCATATATGTATTTGTTTATACAATATATTCATTCATCAGTGTGTTTTAATGAATATTTTTTGCTTGGGCATATACAGCTTTAAATCCATGATTGATTGTGTGATGTCACAATTCAAAGTAGTATTTAAATGTTCATTAATGGGATTTGTTTGTTTCTGATGAAGTCTCATACTAGAGATGAAAGCGCTAAAATGGTCAATAAAAAAATTTTTTAATGGTTTACATGGTTGACGTGCCTTGGATTTCCTAGCAGAGTTCGATATTTGTTGTTTTAATTTAGTTATTGTACCAAGGCTACAGGACGGGGTACCACAGGTTAATTCACTTATTGGACTAAGACTACAGAACGGCTTACCACAGGTTAACTCACTTTTTGTACCAAGATTACAGGACGGGGTACCACAGGTTTATTCACTTTTTGTACGAAGACTACAGGACGGCGTACCACAGGTTAATTCACTTATTTTACCAAGACTACAGGATGGGGTACCACAAGTTAATTCACTAATTGTGAACCAGACCAACGAAAATGTTCCAATAACAGCCACTTTATTCTCGAACTTCAAAATCACAGTCTTAAAGCGTGCAAAATACTCATACACTTTTCGTCGCCTCCAAAATATCGCAACTTCCTCAGAAGGCAAAGTACTGTTGTTAATAGTACATTTAAATACCAAATCTGCAGGCAATTAAGGACTGGTAAAAGGCAGTGGTAAAAGGCCAGCACGTTAGAGCGGCAAGGATGATAATTACGGTTGATACTGATTTTCTGGATGAATGTAAACTTCTTGAGAAGTTTTTTGTGCAGAGGGGTTACCCGATGGAATTTATTATTAATATAGCCACAGAAGTAAAAAATAAACGGTGGGAAGGGATTTATTCCCCAATATTAGGATCAATAGTAATAGATAATGTTGAACAAGTAGAAGTAGTAAGGAGAGAAACAGGACCAGGTTTTACTTGTAGTTTTATTACTTGCTTCAATTTGGATGCATTTGACATCAAAAATATTTTGAATAAAAACTGGCACCTCCTGACTTCAGATAATGGGTTTAGGGATCTGTTGCCTGATAAACCGAAATTAGTCTATAGAAGAGACCAGAATTTTAAAGAAATTTTACAATGTAAAAAGCCCAATGTAAGATTTAACGGAGGCATGACCAAATGTAATATGTGTAACTACTGTAAATATGTTGAAGAAGGTAACACTTTTACAATAAGGAACAAAACTTATAAAATAGGAGAAAAATTTAATTGTAGTAGCCGACAAGTTGTGTATATGGCAAAATGTGAAAAATGTTTAGCTTTTTATATAGGAAAAACGGATAGGAAACTACATGAGAGAATATATGAACATATTTACAGTATCAATAGAACCAAATTGGATAATGCCCTCGCTAGACATTGTCACTTAAATGAAGGGCATAATTTTAAGTTTAAGGTAATTGACCAAGTTATATTAGATTGTAGATGTCCCTATGAACCATTAAAACTTGAGAGGAAAGAATTAATTTGGCAATTGACAACAAATGCCAATCAACCACCTGGTTTAAATGAGATGACATCAATAAAATGTATTTTAAGGTTAAAAAATTTGGAAAGGTAATAATTAATGGTAGATATAGGTGGTAGTGTTAGTTTATTGTTTAAATAATTGTTATATATATTAAATAAAATGTAACTTAATTTCTTATAATAAATTTACTTAATTTATTACAATAAACTAACTATTCTCATTAAATTATTCTCATTAAATTATTCTAAATTAGGCATAAAATATTATAACCTAATGTTATAAGTTTTGGAAAGAATTAACTGAAAATAAAATAAAATAATATAGTTTAGTAATATTGTAAAGGTAGTAAGTATTACTTGACTAGGTCTTGGTTATTACACACTTTTTAAAGGAGTTTCTATTAATATTAATTTTAAATTAATATTTATAGTATATTTAATGTCTTATAATAATTTTTGGCATAGTTTCGATTTTGCGCTGTGTAGTTAGAAAAATATATAGGCCTACTAAGTGTATATTGCTATCAGTTGGTTGAGCAATTAGATTGTTAGCTGATGTTTTAAATGAACCACATTTTGAATGACTAGGTTTAAGTTGCCGTACAATAATATTGACAGCATGTTAATATTTCCCCTTGGTAGTTGACTGTTCAAAACTGTTTAAAGATTTTAAAGATTTTAAAGACTCTAATGAATTTTTATTGCTAATGTTATTCAGTGTTTATTATTGTTATCACTATTTTTACTATTTTTATGACTATGTTTAATGTTGGTAATTTATGGCGGCATGTACTGGATTTGCATGAAATAGACTGGAACAGAAGGAATCCATACTGGTGATAGGAAATGGTTAAAATTTTCTTCATAATTAATTAACCAGTCCTTAATTGCCTGCAGATTTGGTATTTAAATGTACTATTAACAACAGTACTTTGTCTTCTGAGGAAGTTGCGATATTTTGGAGGCGACAAAAAGTGTATGAGTATTTTGCACGCTTTAAGACTGTGATTTTGAAGTTTGAGAATAAAGTGGCTTTTATTGGAACATTTTCGTTGGTCCGGTTCACTAATTTCTGAGGTTTGGACTTGGTGGTTTTTTTAATTCACTAATTGTACCAAGACTACAGGACGGGTTACCACAGGTTAATTCACTTACTCTACCAAGACTACAGGACGGGGTTCCACAGGGTATTGCACTTAATGTACCAAGACTACTGGAGGGGTACCACAGGTTAATTCACTTATTGTACCAAGACTTTAGGATGGGGTACCAGAGGTTAATTGACTTATTGTACCAAGACTACAGGATGGGGTTCCATAGCTTAATTCACTTATTGTACCAAGACTACGGGACGGGTACCATCAGTTAATTCACTTATTTTGCCAAGACTACAAGACGGGGTAAAACAGGTTAATTCACTTATTGTACCAAGACTACAGGATGGGGTACTACAGGTTAATTCACTTATTTACCAAGACTACAGCACGGGGTACCACAGGTTATTGTACAAGACTACAGGATGAGGTACCACAGGCTAATTCACTTATTGTACCAAGACTACAGGATGGGGTACCATAGGTTAATTCACTTATTGTACCAAGACTACAGAACAGGGTATGACAGATTAATTCAGTTATTGTACTAAGACTACTGGACCGGGTACCACAGGTTAATTAACTTGTTGTACCAAGATTACAGGACGGGGTACCACAGGTTAATTCACTTATTGTACCAAGACTACAGGACAGGGTACCACAACTTAATTCACTTATTGTACCAAGACTACAGGACGGGGTACCACATATTAATTCACTTATTCTACCAAGACTACAGGATGGGGTATCATAGGTTAATTCACTTATTGTACCAAGACTACTGGACGGGGTACCACAGGTTAATTGACTTATTGTACCAAGACTACAGTACGGGGTACCACAGGTTAATTCACTTTTTGTAGCAAGACTACACAATGGGGTACCATAGGTTAATTCACTTATTGTACCAAGACTACAGGACTGGGTACAACAGGTTAATTCATTTATTGTGCCAAGACTACAGGACAGGGTACCACAGTTTAATTCACTTATTATACCAAGAGTACAGGACGGGGTACGATAAGTTAATTCACTTATTGTACCAGGACAACAGGACAGGTTAATTCACTTATTGTACCAAGACTAAAAAGGGAAAA